>NC_053497.1:68673461-68813461 GCF_905171775.1 Rana temporaria
CCCCCTTCAACACTGACTGTGTTGATGTGGGAATCAAGTCGTTTTCTTTCTTTCAACCTGTGGTTGAAAGAAAGAAAACTGCAAATCTAGGGTTAATCAATGATGTACAGAGTAAGAATACACAGCAACCAACCAATCTCAGTTCAACATTCGCTGAAATTTTAAACCAGCAAAATAGAAAAATCAGTTGGTATCCATAGCTTAATAAACTTTGCAAAACAGTTGTTTTTCATTAAGCCTGGTTATGAAAAGGGTTAATCTGAAGTACAATTTTTAACACCTCCTTACTAGCTGATACAGACACAATGCAGCAGCGCTAAATATTTTCTGCAGGTTTAATCAAGACTTCTTTAATAAGAAACTAGTTCTTAAAGTGGTTCTAAAGCCAAAATCTTTTTACCTCAATTCTCATTGCACTGCATTAAAGGAAACTTTTTTTTTTTTTTTTGCTGAAATGACTGTTTACAGGGTATAGAGACATAATAGTTAACAGATTCCTTTTAAAAATGATTAAAAATAGAAAAAAATCAATCATATAATGTACCTGTAGTTTCAGTTTCGTTTATGCATCTAGTTTCATGCTTCTGTGAAGTACAGAGACACATAGCCAATAGAGGGCAGTGATGGTTTGTAAAACTAAAGTGATTGGTTCTGAGGGGTTTAAGACACACAGTAATCACACCTCCTTGATTAGTGCCACAGAGAGAAAGCTCCCATTACTTTTTTCATCAGGAAACAGACTGTTCAGAACAGAGAAGGATTACAGCAACATCATAGCAAAAACGAACAATGAGGACATGAAAACAGGACTGCAGTAAGGTAAAAGGAAGCTATTTAGCTAAAAAAAAAAAAAATTCCTTTAGTGACCCTTTAAGGCAATAAACATTTTACAGCTTGCTGTCCTCTCTAACCTCCCTACATACTACACATGATCCAGCGCTATGCAAGGCTGGATCTCTTCTCTCCTCTCTTCTTCTTCACACAGGTATTTAGGCAGCCACTGACTTGGCTTGCTATTGGGGCACAAAGAGAAGAGGAGGAGCTAAGCTCGCCAGCAGGGGACTCCAGAAATGGAGTTCAGGCCACTCTGTGCAATACCAGGGGAGTATACCATGTTTATTATTTTAATTTCAAAAAATGCCTTTAGTGACACTTTAACATTCAACATAAAACAAGGTTCTATTTTTGTGTTTCATGGTAATGTCTATATTTCTTCTCTTTGCAAAAATAATAATAATTCCGCAGTTCATGGAAAGGAAGAAAAATGATCCAGAAAGATGTTTGATGAACCGTTGAAAAAAGTGAAAATTGAGTTTGTCTGGATGAGTGCATCGCCACTGGTCCATTAATCTAGACTGGAGGATGGATTGAAGCATTCTGCTCTTCGAAAAAGGTATTTTATCCACAAGTTGCTTCAAAATATCCATTACATTGTTTAGTGCTAAAATTCAATTTCCTCCCCCTTACAGCAGTGGATGTGTGAAAGGTGACCTTTAGAATAAAATACTGCTAAAATATGAGCATATTTTTATTAGTCCATAAACAGGCATGTGAATAAATTCAAGATGAATCCTAGGTACTGTAAGGCTTATTAACACAGCAGGACTTCACCTCCACTAAAAGGTGACCAAGAACATCTGGAGTGACTAAGCAAGATTCACAAACTTGCTGCATACTGTGGAGGTGACTAAGCTGTGGTCCCTCCGCATTTTTAAAGGCCAAGGGAACAACTACAGAAACAAAGAAAGAAAAGGGAACAGATTTTAAAAAGGAGACTTGGAGATCATTCCTCTAATGAATTGTTACTGTATAGAAAGAAAGATTCCTTTTGTGTAAATGGTCAAGATCATTAAAAACAGACAGACAATCGCACAAGGTCAGCTTCATTGAGCTTGAGTGTTTATTAGCTTGGATGACCTTGCAAGTTCATTCATGTATAACACTAGCTATACTTGGGCAAAATTCTGAAAGCTACAAGTTCTATATTTCTTCATTAGGATTTAAACTACTGCAATATTTCTTCTGAAATGAACAATTGACGGGGTCTAGAAATTTTCTATGAGTAATGTTATAATTATTGTACATAATACTTAAACCCTACCTTACAAGTAATAGAATGTCCGGTATTACTACACAAAATGTGTTAGCATACTGCCAACTTGAAAGTACAATCCAGTCAAGATTTTAAAAAGATCAGAAACTCAGCCTTCCCTTTTCAAAGCTTCTGTTTTTAGTCAGTCATAGCTGTATTGCATCAGGCCACCCTGCTGCAATAAAAAAAATCTTATGTCATTGGTCTGGTCTTCTTAGTACATCAAATGCTCAGTCTTGTATACAGGCAGCTGTAGTGCAGGGCAGCCTAGCTGGCTGCAAGAGGAAGTGGGTTAGCAAGTGTATATATTCACTTTTCAGCCAAATTGATATGTTTATGTGTACATATTTTCAGAGCTGTTTGGCTTCTATAATTGTCTCCAAACACCATTTTGGAGAAGCCTGGTGTCCTGATAGGACAAGTAAATCTCGGGAGATTTGGTCGGCCATCTTTGGGTGGATAACTTATATAGGAAAGCCCAGCCACGTTTAGGACAGAACACGTGTGTGTATAGACAGGGACAGAGACCCCGTGAGGGAGAGTTAGGAGAAGGTAGGGAGAGTGTTCCGGCCTGTGAGGGATAGCTTAGGTTTCCTTCAGAGTCCTGTATCAGCAATCCTGCTCGGATGAAAGACTCCCCGTTGCGGATAATAAAACCGGTGCCCTTGCTGTGAGGGAGGGACAAGTGTATCCAGGCCTGGATTTCCCACAAGGCCACCAAGGCCAGGCCTTGGGGCGGCAGGGCACTGAGGGGCGGCAGCGGCATGGAGTCCCGACGGACGGCAAGTTGCTTTCTAGCAGAACTAAATGTAGTGTGTTGGAATCCGCTCGCTCGTCAACAAGTGATTGTGGTGATGTCGCCGAAATCACTTTCCTAAAATGTGTGCTGCCGTCCATCCTCTCCTCTCCCCCCCACATACCTCTCTCTGCTTGCTCTGTCTTCAGGACTCTGTCCTCCCCCCGGCCGCCGAGTCTGTCTCCTGTCCCTGCCGCCGATGTACACAGTGAGAGGGGTGAGCTGTGCTCTTCCCATCTCAGCTGTGACAGGAGTTCTAGCACAGTGCTAGGACTCCTGTTTTGAGGTGACAGGGTCAATAAAGAGAATCTGTCACCTCCAATTGCTATCACACAGTGAATTGTTTTCTCCTGTGTGATAGCAATAAAGTTAAGTGAAAAAAAAATGATTAAAAAAAATAATATATATACATACATACACATATATACATACATACACAGGTCATTCTCAAAAAATTAGCATATTGTGATAAAGTTCATTATTTTCTGTAATGTACTGATAAACATTAGACTTTCATATATTTTAGATTCATTACACACAACTGAAGTAGTTCAAGCCTTTTTATTGTTTTAATATTGAGGATTTTGGCACACAGCTCATGAAAACCCCAAATTCCCCAAATCTCAAAAAAATAACATATTTCATCCGACCAATAAAAGAAAAGTGTTTTTAATTTAAAAAAAGTCAACCTTCAAATAATTATGTTCAGTTATGCACTCAATACTTGGTCGGGAATCCTTTTGCAGAAATGACTGCTTCAATGCGGCGTGGCATGGAGGCAATCAGCCTGTGGCACTGCTGAGGTGTTATGGAGGCCCAGGATGCTTCGGTAGCGGCCTTAAGCTCATCCAGAGTGTTGGGTCTTGCGTCTCTCAACTTTCTCTTCCCAATATCCCACAGATTCTCTATGGGGTTCAGGTCAGGAGAGTTGGCAGGACAATTGAGCACAGTAATACCATGGTCAGTAAACCATTTACCAGTGGTTTTGGCACTGTGAGCAGGTGCCAGGTCGTGCTGAAAAATGAAATCTTCATCTCCATAAAGCTTTTCAGCAGATGGAAGCATGAAGTGCTCCAAAATCTCCTGATAGCTAGCTGCATTCACCCTGCCCTTGATAAAACACAGTGGACCAACACCAGCAGCTGACATGGCACCCCAGACCATCACTGACTGTGGGTACTTGACACTGGACTTCAGGCATTTTGGCATTTCCCTCTCCCCAGTCTTCCTCCAGACTCTGGCACCTTGATTACCGAATGACATGCAAAATGTGCTTTCATCCGAAAAAAGTACTTTGGACCACTGAGCAACAGTCCAGTGTTGCTTCTCTGTAGCCCAGGTCAGGCGCTTCTGCCGCTGTTTCTGGTTCAAAAGTGGCTTGACCTGGGGAATGCGGCACCTGTAGCCCATTTCCTGCACACGCCTGTACACGGTGGCTCTAGATGTTTCTACTCCAGACTCAGTCCACTGCTTCCGCAGGTCCCCCAAGGTCTGGAATCGGTCCTTCTCCACAATCTTCCTCAGGGTCCGGTCACCTCTTCTCGTTGTGCAGCGTTTTCTGCCACACTTTTTCCTTCCCACAGAGGTGCCTTGATACAGCACTCTGGGAACAGCCTATTCGTTCAGAAATTTCTCTCTGTGTCTTACCCTCTTGCTTGAGGGTGTTAATGATGGCCTTCTGGACAGCAGTCAGGTCGGCAGTCTTACCCATGATTGCGGTTTGGAGTAATGAACCAGGCTGGGAGTTTTTAAAAGCCTCAGGAATCTTTTGCAGGTGTTTAGAGTTAATTAGTTGATTCAGAGGATTAGGTTAAGAGCTCGTTTAGAGAACCTTTTCATGATATGCTAATTTTTTGAGATAGGAATTTTGGGTTTTCATGAGCTGTATGCCAAAATCATCAATATTAACCACTTCCATACTGGGCACTTACGCCCCTTCCTGCCCAAGCCAATTTTCAGCTTTCAGCACTGTCGCACTTTGAATGACAATTGCGCGGTCGTGCTACACTGTACCCAAACAATTTTTTTATCATTTTGTTCCCACAAATAGAGCTTTCTTTTGGTGGTATTTGATCACCTCTGCGGTTTTTATTTTTTGCGCTATAAACAAAAGAAGAGTGACAATTTAAAAAAAAAACACTATTTTTTACTTTTTTATTTAATAAATATCACAATTTTTTAAAAAAAAAAAACGTTTTTTTTCCTCAGTTTAGGCCGATATGTATTCTTCTACATATTTTTGGTAAAACAAATCGCAATGATCATATATTGATTGGTTTGCGCAAAAGTTATAGCGTTTACAAAATAGCCGATAGATTTATGGCATTTTTATTTTATTAATTTTTTTACTAGTATTGGCGGCGATTTGCAATTTTTTTTACTGTCACCGTGACATTGCGGCGAACACATCGGACACTTTTGACACGTTTTTGGCGCCATTCACATTTATACAGCGATTAATGCGATAAATATGCACTAATTACTGTATAAATGTGACTGGCATTCAAGGGGTTAACACTAGGGGGTGAGGGAGGGGTTAATATGTATACCTAAATTGTGTTCTAACTGTGGGGAAAGGGGGGTGACTGGGGGAGGTGACCGATCTATGTCCCTATGTACAAGGGACACAGATCGGTCTCCTCTCTCCCCTGACAGGACGTGGAGCTCTGTGTTTACACACAGAGCTCCACGTCTTGTCCCTGTAGCCGCCGATTCCGAGTGCCTGGCGGACATCGCGACCGCCAGGCATGCGCATCGGCATCTCGGGGACGCGCCGGGCGCGCGCGCGGCCGCCGGGGCGCGCGCGCGCCCCCCAGTGGCCGCAAGAATACAGGACGTCATATGACGTCCTGTTGAATTTTCAGAGTAACCGTGGAGCCGTCATTTGACGATGGCCCGGTACTCTAGTGGTTAAAACAATAAAAAGGCTTGAACTACTTCAGTTGTGTGTAATGAATCTAAAATATATGAAAGTCTAATGTTTATCAGTACATTACAGAAAATAATGAACTTTATCACAATATGCTAATTTTTTGAGAATGACCTGTGTATATATATATATATATATATATATATATATATATATATATATATATATATATATATATATATATATATATATATAAATAAGAAATTATTAAATTAATAAAATAAAAAAAGTAAAGAATAAGAAAAATAATAAGAAAATTATACAAAAAAAAAAGTAAACGACACGCTACAAAAAAAAGTGATAAAAAAGTAAAAAAAAAAAAAGAAACAAAAAATATTTGAACTAACCGTGCTGCCCCTGCCATCCGGTTGTCATTCTCCGTTGATTTGGGGGGGGGGTGTTATTGTTTGGTTGGTGGGGAGGGGGTACATTGCGGAACCTGGCCTTGGGGCGGCAGGGAGAGCAAATCCGGCCCTGATTGTATCCGAAGTCTATATCCATCTACTGAAGGAATACCGTTGTACCGGGTAATGTGTGCGAATATCAGCCTCTACAGATACGTATTGTGTGCTTGGGTTTATACTGTGTCAGTCAGTGGAAAGTGCCTATAGTGCTGATGAATACAACTACCGCATACATTAAAAGTGACTATGCTGTGTATCTGTGCCTCCATGCTTGGAGTGAAATTACTGCTGTAAATACTCTTTCTACTACCGTCTCTCTGGTAAGAAACCTTGCCTGGTTTATAAAGTCAGTATGTATGATTCCCTCTGTGAAGATACCAAAATATGCACGATACCAACATTTCAATGCGCACTGACAAGAGTACTGTCAATATGCATTGATATCTCCTCTGTAGTTACAGTTCCTGTGAACTCAGAGGGCGGTGCTGGGAGGAGTGCAGAGCGTGGGAGCTTGTTGCTGAATGTTGCAGGAGGCTAAACGCAGTCTGCAGAGGGGAAGGAACGCAGCAGAAGGTAGCAAGAGGTGACATCCTGTGTTTGGCAGCATCGAATGAAGACTGCAGAGAGGGGGAGCAGGGGCACACTGTTGGATCAAACTGAATGATTAGATGAGGTGAGATCAGAATAGCTTTATGTACAGTTAATACATAACATAAAACTATTATGATCTCACCTCCTGCTACATTGAGTCTGATACAGCCATGGGTTCCTGCTCTCTGCAGTCAGTTCTGCTATACAAAAGGATGTCACTTCTCTGCTCCCCTAGAAAACAGCCGGGCATTCACAAAGCACCGCTTGACTCACACGTGCGCAGTAGGACACGGGCAGTGAAGCCGCAAGGCTGCACTGCCTGTTTTCCTTACTTCGAATGGCGGCGCCGGGACCCGATCCGATCGACCTCGGGCAGCCGACATCGCGGGCACCCTGGACAGGTAAGTGTGCTTATTAAAAGTCAGCAGCTACAGTGTTTGTAGCTGCTGACTTTTTTTTTTTATTTACAGCTGGACCTCCGCTTTAATAAAATGTAAATTATTGAATGAGCAGAGATCATTAACGACTCACCGTTGCGTGCAGATATAACAGTCTCACCTAAGAGGTGGGATCCTTCTGACAGCAAGAATTATTGGTAGCAAAACCTGAGGGTCAAGAGAGACCACTCAAAAGGGCGTTTAGATACAGGACCAACCGTGGTATAGCAGATTGTAAAAAATACTTTCTATACAAAAATTTGTATGCAAATATCAAACAGATTGCTGAAAAATGTACAGCAACCTTCCAAAAAAAAAAAAAATGGGACAACATTGTCACAACACAAAAATGACACAGCTTGAGCAAGCAAACAAACATGCAGACAGCCAGTCATTCTCAATGAGCATAGCTCCCTGGGTGCATTGCATAATTAGTGGGAATGCTTTAATAAGCATTCCCAGTATTGATATTCGTTTTTTATTATTAGTGGGAATGCTTTAATAAGCATTCCCAGTATTGATATTCGTTTTTTATTATTCTTCTTCTTAATTAGTGGGAATGCTTTAATAAGCATTCCCAGTATTGATATTCGTTTTTTATTATTAGTGGGAATGCTTTAATAAGCATTCCCAGTATTGATATTCGTTTTTTATTATTAGTGGGAATGCTTTAATAAGCATTCCCAGTATTGATATTCGTTTTTTATTATTAGTGGGAATGCTTTAATAAGCATTCCCAGTATTGATATTCGTTTTTTATTATTAGTGGGAATGCTTTAATAAGCATTCCCAGTATTGATATTCGTTTTTTATTAGTGGGAATGCTTTAATAAGCATTCCCAGTATTGATATTCGTTTTTTATTATTCTTCTTCTTAATTTTAATTTTATTCCGTACGTTTTTTGGCTCTGCGTAACTTCTGCATACTTTCAGCTATTGAGACCATTTAACTTTTAAAATGTTCGTCTCATTCAGCTAACGATGGGACTTCTTCAAGTTTTTTTGTACTTGGTATGGTGTAAATTATTGCGCTGCTGAATGTGTATGTATCAAGCTGCTAAACACAGCTACTGAAAACAAGAAGCAAAAAACAGAATATGGACAAAAAAGTGTAGCGCTCTGATACTAAAAAGGTATGGCAATAAAGTCAAAAACCGTGCGTGATCAATATACAACAATATGAAATGCATATGTGTAGAAAGATACAAATGTCATAAACAAATATGTAAATGTCCAAGATGAACCAAGTGATGAGTGGATACAAAGTTCAAAATTGGAAAGTGAGATGAAATCTTCAAAAAATAAGTGAATATAAGTAAATTTCCAAATGAAGAAATATCCCGTCACCAGTGCGGATGCAGGCTTACCGGAACGTGTGGACTCTGCGAAATATATATTTCCAGAGTCGATCAGGATTGGTATAGACTGGAAACCACGGTGTGGAGTTGCTTCAGGAAGGGGTCCACGAATGATCTTGTTACCATAACCTGGGGAGAACTGGAAGGTCTCTCGCTCAGGAAATGCAGGAGATGGTCATCCGTTAGTGAAGGTCACATGTGAGCGTAAAAAGGAAAAGAGGGGACGCCATAGTGTAATACCGTCATAAAATCAGTTTAGATTTAATTAAAAGTTGCACTTACATGTAAGTTGAAAATAAAGCGCACTTCAATAAAATGATGGCAACATTGGAGTCATCCCTCCCGCTATTGAGACCATTCAACTTTTAAAATGTTCATCTCGTTCAGCTAACGATGGGACTTCTTCAAGTTTTTTTGTACTATTTATACTTTTTAAAATATTAAGCTTTTAGACACTTTTTTTTAACATTGAAGTCAATGAGAACATCCTTTTTCCTGCTTCAAAACACACGTTCTGCCAAAAGTTTCAGCTCCTTCATACTTTCACTTACAGACACCAAACAAACTTTAAAGCGGTCACAAAATATTCAGCTATCCAAACATGACTTTTCAGATTGATATCTTTTACGGTTTTTGTGAAAACGCAATTTACGTTTAGCGATTTTTTCAGAAAATGGAATCGGTTATAATGTAACCCTATGGAAGGGATTTAGAGTGTGTCATGTGACCTTTACAGTGGAGATCTTTGAAAACAAAAATTATCTTTAAAAAAAGGGCGAACAAATTGCTCTCACGCCCACAAGATCTACTTGTCATACACAATTTATATATCAAAACGTAGGTATGCTTGTCTGGTTTCAGGCAATGTGATCAGTTTTGTGATACGTATTTTAGTTTTAGTTCCAGGAGCTTCTAAAGGACAAGAGCGACAAAACCACTCTCATTGACCGTCCATGTTAAAAAAATTTAAAATTTTCCTGCAAAACACACAAAGACGCTCTTTTCTAAATCGCTGGCATGGCCACAATTTTAAGTTTATCAACATAAATTTCATATCGATGCGTTCACAAGGGCCGTGTCTTTCAAACGGTGAAGTCGCTGTATCGATCGCATGTACGGTTGTGGATTTATTACGTTTTGTTTGGAGGCGTAATTAATGTATTGGTCTGTGAATTAAAAGGCGTTTGTAATGGAATTTCTTTCCATAAATAGCTTTCTACCTCAGTGCAATATTCCTCCTCACTGACCTGGGGGAGGGGAAACCTCTTGAGGGGGGAGGGGCGACCAGGAAGTCAGCATACTCTCTACTTTGCAGATAGAGAAAGGAGCTGTGTGTCCTAAAGATAGTGTAGTGGTTATGGTGAATGGCTTTGGTGCGGGCTCAGCAATTCAGCATTCCCACTCGCATTTTCCTCAGGGAATGCATTTTCTAGTTATTAGTGGGAATGCTTTAATAAGCATTCCCAGTATTGATATTCGTTTTTTATTAGTGGGAATGCTTTAATAAGCATTCCCAGTATTGATATTCGTTTTTTATTATTAGTGGGAATGCTTTAATAAGCATTCCCAGTATTGATATTCGTTTTTTATTATTCTTCTTCTTAATTTTATTCCGTACGTTTTTTGGCTCTGCGTAACTTCTGCATACTTTCAGCTATTGAGACCATTTAACTTTTAAAATGTTCGTCTCATTCAGCTAACGATGGGACTTCTTCAAGTTTTTTTGTACTATTTATACTTTTTAAAATATTAAGCTTTTAGACACTTTTTTTTAACATTGAAGTCAATGAGAACATCCTTTTTCCTGCTTCAAAACACACGTTCTGCCAAAAGTTTCAGCTCCTTCATACTTTCACTTACAGACACCAAACAAACTTTAAAGCAGTCACAAAATATTCAGCTATCCAAACATGACTTTTTAGATTGATATCTTTTACGGTTTTTTTGAAAACGCAATTTACGTTTAGTGATTTTTTTATCGGTTATAATGTAATCCTATGGAGCAGGTTTAGAGTGTGTCATGTGACCTTTAGAGTGGAGATCATCCACAAAAACTATTATCTTTAAAAAAAGGGGGAACAAATTGCTCTCACGCCCACAAGATCTACTTGTCATACACAATTTATATATCAAAACGTAGGTATGCTTGTCTGGTTTCAGGCAATGTGATCAGTTTTGTGATACGTATTTTAGTTTTAGTTCCAGGAGCTTCTAAAGGACAAGAGTCATGTTAAAAAGTCTAAAAAAAATTTCTGCAAAACACACAAAGACGCTCTTTTCTAAATCGCTGACATGGCCACATTTTTAAGTTTATCAACATAAATTTCATATCGATGCGTTCACAAGGGCCGTGTCTTTCAAACGGTGAAGTCGCTGTATCGATCGCATGTACGGTTGTGGATTTATTACGTTTTGTTTGAAGGCTTCGATGACTGATTTTGTGTGTGGATGAAAGCGTTTCTAATGGTATTTTGATTCCCTAAATAGCTTTCCTTACCTCAGTGCAGTCCTCCTCCCCCACCTCATGTGTAGAAAGCCTCTTGAGGGGGGAGGGGCGACCAGGCAAGTCAGGACACTCTCTATATTGCAGATAGAGAAAGGCGCTGTGTGATATTAGGCTTTATAAGTAATGAAGGAACACTGCTTGTATGTCCTAATGATAGTGTAGTGGTTATGGTGATTGGCTTTTGTGCGGGCTCAGCAATTCAGCTATTCAGCATTCCCACTCGCATTTTCCTCAGGAAATGCATTGTCTAGTTCTTAATTTTAATTTTAATTTTATTATTCCGTACGTTTTTTGGCTCTGCGTAACTTCTGCATACTTTCAGCTATTGAGACCATTCAACTATTAAAATGTTCATCTCGTTCAGCTAACGATGGGACTTCTTCAAGTTTTTTTGTACTATTTATACTTTTTAAAATATTAAGCTTTTAGACACTTTTTTTAACATTGAAGTCAATGAGAACATCCTTTTTCCTGCTTCAAAACACACGTTCTGCCAAAAGTTTCAG
This sequence comes from Rana temporaria, assembly GCF_905171775.1. NCBI lineage: Eukaryota > Metazoa > Chordata > Amphibia > Anura > Ranidae > Rana > Rana temporaria. The sequence continues at coordinate 68,685,081 of NC_053497.1, forward strand.
CTCCTTCATACTTTCACTTACAGACACCAAACAAACTTTAAAGCGGTCACAAAATATTCAGCTATCCAAACATGACTTTTTAGATTGATATCTTATACGGTTTTTGTGAAAACGCAATTTACGTTTAGTGATTTTTTTATCGGTTATAATGTAATCCTATGGAGCAGGTTTAGAGTGTGTCATGTGACCTTTAGAGTGGAGATCTTTGAAAACAAAAATTATCTTTAAAAAAAGGGCGAACAAATTGCTCTCACGCCCACAAGATCTACTTGTCATACACAATTTATATATCAAAACGTAGGTATGCTTGTCTGGTTTCAGGCAATGTGATCAGTTTTGTGATACGTATTTTAGTTTTAGTTCCAGGAGCTTCTAAAGGACAAGAGTGACAAAACCACTCTCATTGACCGTCCATGTTAAAAATTTAAAACATTTTCCTGCAAAACACACAAAGACGCTCTTTTCTAAATCGCTGGCATGGCCACAATTTTAAGTTTATCAACATAAATTTCATATCGATGCGTTCACAAGGGCCGTGTCTTTCAAACGGTGAAGTCGCTGTATCGATCGCATGTACGGTTGTGGATTTATTACGTTTTGTTTGGAGGCGTAATTAATGTATTGGTCTGTGAATTAAAAGGCGTTTGTAATGGAATTTCTTTCCATAAATAGCTTTCCTTACCTCAGGGCAATATTCCTCCTCACTGACCTGGGGGGGAGGGGAAACCTCTTGAGGGGGGAGGGGCGACCAGGAAGTCAGCATACTCTCTACTTTGCAGATAGAGAAAGGAGCTGTGTGTCCTAAAGATAGTGTAGTGGTTATGGTGAATGGCTTTGGTGCGGGCTCAGCAATTCAGCATTCCCACTCGCATTTTCCTCAGGGAATGCATTTTCTAGTTCTTAATTTTAATTTTAATTTTATTATTCCGTACGTTTTTTGGCTCTGCGTAACTTCTGCATACTTTCAGCTATTGAGACCATTTAACTTTTAAAATGTTCGTCTCGTTCAGCTAACGATGGGACTTCTTCAAGTTTTTTTGTACTATTTATACTTTTTAAAATATTAAGCTTTTAGACACTTTTTTTTAACATTGAAGTCAATGAGAACATCCTTTTTCCTGCTTCAAAACACACGTTCTGCCAAAAGTTTCAGCTCCTTCATACTTTCACTTACAGACACCAAACAAACTTTAAAGCGGTCACAAAATATTCAGCTATCCAAACATGACTTTTCAGATTGATATCTTTTACGGTTTTTGTGAAAACGCAATTTACGTTTAGCGATTTTTTCAGAAAATGGAATCGGTTATAATGTAACCCTATGGAAGGGATTTAGAGTGTGTCATGTGACCTTTACAGTGGAGATCTTTGAAAACAAAAATTATCTTTAAAAAAAGGGCGAACAAATTGCTCTCACGCCCACAAGATCTACTTGTCATACACAATTTATATATCAAAACGTAGGTATGCTTGTCTGGTTTCAGGCAATGTGATCAGTTTTGTGATACGTATTTTAGTTTTAGTTCCAGGAGCTTCTAAAGGACAAGAGCGACAAAACCACTCTCATTGACCGTCCATGTTAAAAATTTTAAAAATTTTCCTGCAAAACACACAAAGACGCTCTTTTCTAAATCGCTGGCATGGCCACAATTTTAAGTTTATCAACATAAATTTCATATCGATGCGTTCACAAGGGCCGTGTCTTTCAAACGGTGAAGTCGCTGTATCGATCGCATGTACGGTTGTGGATTTATTACGTTTTGTTTGGAGGCGTAATTAATGTATTGGTCTGTGAATTAAAAGGCGTTTGTAATGGAATTTCTTTCCATAAATAGCTTTCTACCTCAGTGCAATATTCCTCCTCACTGACCTGGGGGGAGGGGAAACCTCTTGAGGGGGGAGGGGCGACCAGGAAGTCAGGATACTCTCTACTTTGCAGATAGAGAAAGGAGCTGTGTGTCCTAAAGATAGTGTAGTGGTTATGGTGAATGGCTTTGGTGCGGGCTCAGCAATTCAGCATTCCCACTCGCATTTTCCTCAGGGAATGCATTTTCTAGTTAGTGGGAATGCTTTCATAAGCATTCCCAGTATTGATATTCGTTTTTTATTATTCTTAATTTTAATTTTAATTTTATTCCGTACGTTTTTTGGCTCTGCGTAACTCCTGCATACTTTCAGCTATTGAGACCATTCAACTTTTAAAATGTTCATCTCGTTCAGCTAACGATGGGACTTCTTCAAGTTTTTTTGTACTATTTATACTTTTTAAAATATTAAGCTTTTAGACACTTTTTTTTAACATTGAAGTCAATGAGAACATCCTTTTTCCTGCTTCAAAACACACGTTCTGCCAAAAGTTTCAGCTCCTTCATACTTTCACTTACAGACACCAAACAAACTTTAAAGCGGTCACAAAATATTCAGCTATCCAAACATGACTTTTTAGATTGATATCTTTTACGGTTTTTGTGAAAACGCAATTTACGTTTAGTGATTTTTTTATCGGTTATAATGTAATCCTATGGAGCAGGTTTAGAGTGTGTCATGTGACCTTTAGAGTGGAGATCATCCACAAAAAATATTATATTTAAAAAAAGGGGGAACAAATTGCTCTCACGCCCACAAGATCTACTTGTCATACACAATTTATATATCAAAACGTAGGTATGCTTGTCTGGTTTCAGGCAATGTGATCAGTTTTGTGATACGTATTTTAGTTTTAGTTCCAGGAGCTTCTAAAGGACAAGAGACATGTTAAAAAGTCTAAAAAATGTTTCTGCAAAACACACAACGACGCTCTTTTCTAAATCGCTGACATGGCCACATTTTTAAGTTTATCAACATAAATTTCATATCGATGCGTTCACAAGGGCCGTGTCTTTCAAACGGTGAAGTCGCTGTATCGATCGCATATACGGTTGTGGATTTATTAACTTTTGTTTGAAGGCGTAATTCATGTATTGGTCTGTGAATTAAAAGGCGTTTGTAATGTTATTTCTTTCCATAAATAGCTTTCCTTACCTCAGTGCAATATTCCTCCTCACTGACCTGGGGGAGGGGGGGAAACCTCCTGAGGGGGGAGGGGCGACCAGGAAGTCAGGATACTCTCTACTTTGCAGATAGAGAAAGGAGCTGTGTGTCCTAAAGATAGTGTAGTGGTTATGGTGAATGGCTTTGGTGCGGGCTCAGCAATTCAGCATTCCCACTCGCATTTTCCTCAGGGAATGCATTTTCTAGTTCTTTTTATTCTTATCCTTTATTCCGTACGTTTTTTGGCTCTGCGTAACTTCTGCATACTTTGAGCTATTGAGACCATTCAACTATTAAAATGTTCGTCTCGTTCAGCTAACGATGGGACTTCTTCAAGTTTTTTTGTACTATTTATACTTTTTAAAATATTAAGCTTTTAGACACTTTTTTTTAACATTGAAGTCAATGAGAACATGCTTTTTACCGCTTCAAAACACACGTTCTGCCAAAAGTTTCAGCTCCTTCATACTTTCACTTACAGACACCAAACAAACTTTAAAGCGGTCACAAAATATTCAGCTATCCAAACATGACTTTTTAGATTGATATCTTTTACGGTTTTTGTGAAAACGCAATTTACGTTTAGTGATATTTTATCGGTTATAATGTAATCCTATGGAGCAGGTTTAGAGTGTGTCATGTGACCTTTAGAGTGCAGATCATCCACAAAAAATATTATCTTTAAAAAAAGGGGGAACAAATTGCTCTCACGCCCACAAGATCTACTTGTCATACACAATTTATATATCAAAACGTAGGTATGCTTGTCTGGTTTCAGGCAATGTGATCAGTTTTGTGATACGTATTTTAGTTTTAGTTCCAGGAGCTTCTAAAGGACAAGAGTCATGTTAAAAAGTCTAAAAAATGTTTCTGCAAAACACACAAAGACGCTCTTTTCTAAATCGCTGACATGGCCACATTTTTAAGTTTATCAACATAAATTTCATATCGATGCGTTCACAAGGGCCGTGTCTTTCAAACGCTGAAGTCGCTGTATCGATCGCATGTACGGTTGTGGATTTATTACGTTTTGTTTGAAGGCTTCGATAACTGATTTTGTGTGTGGATGAAAGCGTTTCTAATGGTATTTTGATTCCCTAAATAGCTTTCCTTACCTCAGTGCAGTCCTCCTCCCCCACCTCATGTGGAGAAAGCCTCTTGAGGGGGGAGGGGCGACCAGGCAAGTCAGGACACTCTCTATATTGCAGATAGAGAAAGGAGCTGTGTGATATTAGGCTTTATAAGTACTGAAGGAACACTGCTTGTATGTCCTAAAGATAGTGTAGTGGTTATGGTGAATGGCTTTTGTGCGGGCTCAGCAATTCAGCTATTCAGCATTCCCACTCGCATTTTCCTCAGGAAATGCATTGTCTAGTTCTTAATTTTAATTTTATTCCGTACGTTTTTTGGCTCTGCGTAACTTCTGCATACTTTCAGCTATTGAGACCATTTAACTTTTAAAATGTTCGTCTCATTCAGCTAACGATGGGACTTCTTCAAGTTTTTTTGTACTATTTATACTTTTTAAAATATTAAGCTTTTAGACACTTTTTTTAACATTGAAGTCAATGAGAACATCCTTTTTCCTGCTTCAAAACACACGTTCTGCCAAAAGTTTCAGCTCCTTCATACTTTCACTTACAGACACCAAACAAACTTTAAAGCGGTCACAAAATATTCAGCTATCCAAACATGACTTTTCAGATTGATATCTTTTACGGTTTTTGTGAAAACGCAATTTACGTTTAGCGATTTTTTCAGAAAATGGAATCGGTTATAATGTAACCCTATGGAAGGGATTTAGAGTGTGTCATGTGACCTTTACAGTGGAGATCTTTGAAAACAAAAATTATCTTTAAAAAAAGGGCGAACAAATTGCTCTCACGCCCACAAGATCTACTTGTCATACACAATTTATATATCAAAACGTAGGTATGCTTGTCTGGTTTCAGGCAATGTGATCAGTTTTGCGATAGGCATTTGACTTTTAGTTCCAGGAGCTTCTAAAGGACAAGTGCCTCAAACGCCCTCCCATTGACCGTCATGTTAAAAAGTCTAAAAAAAATTCCTGCAAAACACACAAAGACGCTCTTTTCTAAATCGCTGACATGGCCACATTTTTAAGTTTATCAACATAAATTTCATATCGATGCGTTCACAAGGGCCGTGTCTTTCAAACGCTGAAGTCGCTGTATCGATCGCATGTACGGTTGTGGATTTATTATGTTTTGTTTGAAGGCGTAATTCATGTATTGGTCTGTGAATTAAAAGGCGTTTGTAATGGAATTTCTTTCCATAAATAGCTTTCTACCTCAGTGCAATATTCCTCCTCACTGACCTGGGGGGAGGGGAAACCTCTTGAGGGGGAGGGGCAACCAGGAAGTCAGCATACTCTCTACTTTGCAGATAGAGAAAGGAGCTGTGTGTCCTAAAGATAGTGTAGTGGTTATGGTGAATGGCTTTGGTGCGGGCTCAGCTATTCAGCATTCCCACTCGCATTTTCCTCAGGAAATGCATTTTCTAGTTCTTAATTTTAATTTTAATTTTATTATTCCGTACGTTTTTTGGCTCTGCGTAACTTCTGCATACTTTCAGCTATTGAGACCATTCAACTTTTAAAATGTTCATCTCGTTCAGCTAACGATGGGACTTCTTCAAGTTTTTTTGTACTATTTATACTTTTTAAAATATTAAGCTTTTAGACACTTTTTTTTAACATTGAAGTCAATGAGAACATCCTTTTTCCTGCTTCAAAACACACGTTCTGCCAAAAGTTTCAGCTCCTTCATACTTTCACTTACAGACACCAAACAAACTTTAAAGCGGTCACAAAATATTCAGCTATCCAAACATGACTTTTTAGATTGATGTCTTATACGGTTTTTGTGAAAACGCAATTTACGTTTAGTGATTTTTTTATCGGTTATAATGTAATCCTATGGAGCAGGTTTAGAGTGTGTCATGTGACCTTTAGAGTGGAGATCTTTGAAAACAAAAATTATCTTTAAAAAAAGGGCGAACAAATTGCTCTCACGCCCACAAGATCTACTTGTCATACACAATTTATATATCAAAACGTAGGTATGCTAGTCTAGTTTCAGGCAATGTGATCAGTTTTGCGATAGGCATTTGACTTTTAGTTCCAGGAGCTTCTAAAGGACAAGTGCCTCAAACGCCCTCCCATTGACCGTCATGTTAAAAAGTCTAAAAAAAATTCCTGCAAAACACACAGACGCTCTTTTCTAAATCGCTGACATGGCCACATTTTTAAGTTTATCAACATAAATTTCATATCGATGCGTTCACAAAAGCCTTGTGTTTCAAATGGTGTAGTCGCTGTATCGATCGCATGTACGGTTGTGGATTTATTACGTTTTGTTTGAAGGCTACGATAACTGATTTTGCGTGTGGATGAAAGCGTTTCTAATGGTATTTTGATTCCCTAAATAGCTTTCCTTACCTCAGTGCAGTCCTCCTCCCCCACCTCATGTGGAGAAAGCCTCTTGAGGGGGGAGGGGGGAGGGGCAACCAGGCAAGTCAGGACACTCTCTATATTGCAGATAGAGAAAGGAGCTGTGTGATATTAGGCTTTATAAGTACTGAAGGAACACTGCTTGTATGTCCTAAATATACTGTAGTGGTTATGGTGAATGGCTTTGGTGCGGGCTCAGCAATTCAGCATTCCCACTCGCATTTTCCTCAGGAAATGCATTGTCTAGTTCTTCTTCTTAATTTTAATTTTATTCCGTACGTTTTTTGGCTCTGCGTAACTTCTGCCTACTTTCAGCTATTGAGACCATTTAACTTTTAAAATGTTCGTCTCATTCAGCTAACGATGGGACTTCTTCAAGTTTTTTTGTACTATTTATACTTTTTAAAATATTAAGCTTTTAGACACTTTTTTTTAACATTGAAGTCAATGAGAACATCCTTTTTCCTGCTTCAAAACACACGTTCTGCCAAAAGTTTCAGCTCCTTCATACTTTCACTTACAGACACCAAACAAACTTTAAAGCGGTCACAAAATATTCAGCTATCCAAACATGACTTTTTAGATTGATATCTTATACGGTTTTTGTGAAAACGCAATTTACGTTTAGTGATTTTTTTATCGGTTATAATGTAATCCTATGGAGCAGGTTTAGAGTGTGTCATGTGACCTTTAGAGTGGAGATCTTTGAAAACAAAAATTATCTTTAAAAAAAGGGCGAACAAATTGCTCTCACGCCCACAAGATCTACTTGTCATACACAATTTATATATCAAAACGTAGGTATGCTTGTCTGGTTTCAGGCAATGTGATCAGTTTTGCGATAGGCATTGGACTTTTAGTTCCAGGAGCTTCTAAAGGACAAGTGCCTCAAACGCCCTCCCATTGACCGTCATGTTAAAAAGTCTAAAAAAAATTCCTGCAAACACACAAAGACGCTCTTTTCTAAATCGCTGGCATGGCCACAATTTTAAGTTTATCAACATAAATTTCATATCGATGCGTTCACAAGGGCCGTGTCTTTCAAACGGTGAAGTCGCTGTATCGATCGCATGTACGGTTGTGGATTTATTACGTTTTGTTTGGAGGCGTAATTAATGTATTGGTCTGTGAATTAAAAGGCGTTTGTAATGGAATTTCTTTCCATAAATAGCTTTCCTTACCTCAGTGCAATATTCCTCCTCACTGACCTGGGGGGAGGGGAAACCTCTTGAGGGGGGAGGGGCGACCAGGAAGTCAGCATACTCTCTACTTTGCAGATAGAGAAAGGAGCTGTGTGTCCTAAAGATAGTGTAGTGGTTATGGTGAATGGCTTTGGTGCGGGCTCAGCAATTCAGCATTCCCACTCGCATTTTCCTCAGGGAATGCATTTTCTAGTTCTTCTTCTTAAGTTTAATTTTATTCCGTACGTTTTTTGGCTCTGCGTAACTTCTGCATACTTTGAGCTATTGAGACCATTCAACTATTAAAATGTTCGTCTCGTTCAGCTAACGATGGGACTTCTTCAAGTTTTTTGTACTATTTATACTTTTTAAAATATTAAGCTTTTAGACACTTTTTTTTAACATTGAAGTCAATGAGAACATGCTTTTTACCACTTCAAATCACGTGTCCTGCCAAAAGTTTCAGCTCCTTCATACTTTCACTTACAGACACCAAACAAACTTTAAAGCGGTCACAAAATATTCAGCTATCCAAACATGACTTTTCAGATTGATATCTTTTACGGTTTTTGTGAAAACGCAATTTACGTTTAGCGATTTTTTCAGAAAATGGAATCGGTTATAATGTAACCCTATGGAAGGGATTTAGAGTGTGTCATGTGACCTTTACAGTGGAGATCTTTGAAAACAAAAATTATCTTTAAAAAAAGGGCGAACAAATTGCTCTCACGCCCACAAGATCTACTTGTCATACACAATTTATATATCAAAACGTAGGTATGCTTGTCTGGTTTCAGGCAATGTGATCAGTTTTGTGATACGTATTTTAGTTTTAGTTCCAGGAGCTTCTAAAGGACAAGAGCGACAAAACCACTCTCATTGACCGTCATGTTAAAAATTTTAGAAATTTTCCTGCAAAACACACAAAGACGCTCTTTTCTAAATCGCTGGCATGGCCACAATTTTAAGTTTATCAACATAAATTTCATATTGATGCGTTCACAAGGGCCGTGTCTTTCAAACGGTGAAGTCGCTGTATCGATCGCATGTACGGTTGTGGATTTATTACGTTTTGTTTGGAGGCGTAATTAATGTATTGGTCTGTGAATTAAAAGGCGTTTGTAATGGAATTTCTTTCCATAAATAGCTTTCTACCTCAGTGCAATATTCCTCCTCACTGACCTGGGGGAGGGGAAACCTCTTGAGGGGGGAGGGGCGACCAGGAAGTCAGGATACTCTCTACTTTGCAGATAGAAAAAGGAGCTGTGTGTCCTAAAGATAGTGTAGTGGTTATGGTGAATGGCTTTGGTGCGGGCTCAGCAATTCAGCATTCCCACTCGCATTTTCCTCAGGGAATGCATTTTCTAGTTACAGCTTGACAGTGGAAATCCTCAACAAGCCATGAGGGCTAATAGCAATGTGCAGTTCACGTGAGTGAGATTCCCATTCACAACATATGGGGCAGATAACCTTGTTCAATTCACACAAGTATGATTCCCAGTAAGATAGACACACTAGTGGTGGAAATCCAGGATATTCTGGTGAAGATGTTGTATTGAGTAAACCACAGGGTATAGTGACTGATGTTATTGTGGGGAAGTGCAACTGGTCAGTCGCTTTTCAACAGTATACAGACCAGTAATACAGCTTTGAAACTCTCACAGTCATGGCCTGTGTGAATAGTCTGACCAAACACACATTATAACAAGTGCATTGCTTCAGTATTGGCACAGCAGTCACAAGATACTTTAACTGGAATCCGCATTCAGAGCTCCGTTTAGGCAGGAATGCAGGGGTACTAGCACCGCATGTTGGAGAAGACAGGTGTTAGTACTCGGAACAGAAGGACATTATTGTGGACTTGGTGGCAGACAATTGAATTATCGGTATCACTTAGGTCACAGGAAATACAGGTTTCCCTATGTATGTCCCAATGCCAGCTTCATATAGATATGGCGTAAATAATAAAGACTGCCATTAGGCGCTCACCATTCCCGTTAGTTGAGGTAAGTGTATAGTCCATGCATCATCTGTATAGCTGCAATGTAATGAGGAGTGAAGGCTCCCAAGTCCCATCCATGTGTCTGCGTTACATAGTGCCAAAGAGTCAGCATCGCCAGTGCAGGTAGCTCCAAATCTGGGCACTGCTTGAGTCCAATAGTACCAAACTTTGTCGGCATGTCACCACTAAAGGCGTTTCTGGAGGCTCCAAAGCCTTTTGTTTTCGAAAAAGAAGAAAAAAAAAAAAAAGAAGAAAGAAGAAAAAGGAAGAATCCCGTGTGGCCACTTCACTTTATCTGCATGTCACAGCTGAATAGATCGGTACCAGAAACAGAAAAAAAAAAAAGAAGAAAACAGCTATAGTGATCTAATAAATAGGGATTCCTTTAATCTGCATGAGGTACACCAACCTGTCAGAATGGTACATAGCTGTCCGTAATGCGATGGCAACCTGTTGCATATATATCCCATCATGCAGAAAAATCTCTGCAGAGAGTTGTGGATCATTTATTTTTCTATGCAGAAAAATACAAACCCCTGTCACCAAGCATGCACAACCCCGTCACCAAGCGCGCACAACCCTGTCACCAAGCGCGCACAACCCCGTCACCAAGCGCGCACAACCCCGTCACCAAGCGCGCACAACCCCGTCACCAAGCATGCACAGGGAAATTCCTGGACCAGAAGTAGTAGTCAAGATAGGAGCACCCGTGAGATAATCATTGCAAGTTCAGGCCAATCTTATACCTCAAAACTAACCAGTGCTGATCCGATGATTGGGTTTGCCCCCCACCTCCCCGCATCTTTCATGTGAAAGTAAAATTAGGCAATGAGAGAGCAAATGTAAGAAACCATACAATTCTACAACAAGGTTATATTTGAAAAACAGACCCTCTGGGTCTCTTTAGCAAATAGACAATTTTTTTGTGAAACTAACCTTTCACTTTACCCTTAGACTTGTCTCTTGTCTACTGACTTGAAAAAAAAATAAGAAAGACCCAAGAGAGTCTATTTTTATATTTCTCTTTAAGGGTATACAGACAACTATCATTTCTAGGCTGCAAAAAAATGGGGACACGTCTCTTGGCAGATCAATATTCTTTGTTCAATTTAATTGCTATATCTCCTCTTCCCCTTTTCCAAAAATATATCCAGCTGTCCCTTGCTGGCACATTTCCTCTTTTGGCTTTTTTGACTAAACAGAACATCTGCTAAAGGGCTGAACCCATGTGCCTTCCTTGTCATCTATCTATCCCCTTATTCACAATAAAGACTTTCCCAAAATGTTCTGCATTGTCTTTGCTCCCGTCCTATCTTATAGCAGGCCTTATTAGTCAACAAAAATGTTTTATTTACTTTCCAATATTCTAGTCAATGCAATTACTGTTGTCTAGCCAGAGAATTAGGTTTAAGAACCAGTGCTTATAACGATACTTAGTGGATTTATAGAGGCAAGATGGTTTTATTTTATGTACCTGTTTCAACTGGAAAGGTTGAGATACATTCCTCATTCCAAACTGGCTATTCATGCAGAGATATATCGTTTGATTTCAATTTGATTTATCATTAAAATAAAAAATTGATTGAATAATACACTATTTCTGATCAACTGCTGAGCAATCAAGCTGAAGAAACCCTAAATCGAATGCGGCAGAAAAAACAGCAACTTGCCACCACATTGCCTGACAGGGTTCCAGTTTTCAATCAGTTTATATTATATCACAATTCCAGTTATTCTTTTGATGAAATAAATCTGCATTATTTCACACACTGTCACCAGTCAGTATACCTGATCACTGCCACGCTGATCATATGATGATGCTGTACTGCACTGGTGATGGTATGTAAAAAAACAAACAATGAGAAAAAAAGCAATTCATTTCTTTATATTCCATTAAATGGTGGCAAAAAAAATTACTAACTTCAAAAAACTTGCCAAATAGGACACATGTTGGGGTTCATGTGGGCCTGGCAGGAAGTGGGGAAGATAGTGAATATATGTGAAGAGGGGACAACTAATGATCCCAGGGTAGCATCAGAGTAATGATGCTAGCCAGTGTTTTTTTTAAAAAAAAAACTATGTTGGCTTTTCATTGCAGTTCTCTCTGCTGGGTACACTACATGTCCTGATGATCACTAGAACTATCAATATATACAATTAGCAAAAGTATGTAGGGCATAGGACACACACCCCGCCGCACAAATGCTTTTTTTTGCAACTACTATATATTGGCTTTTGAAATTTACAAATGCAGCCATTTAGAAATTGGATGAAAGATTTGGCATTGGGAAACACTTTTTGAAAGATAGTGCATTTTATATACAAATACAGTTTAGCCCAAAATTAGGGACAGCTGTTCTGTTGACAGCCAAATTTTGGAGTTGTCTGTTACTTTGGGTGATAACAGTAAACATGACAAATAGGGAGGGTCACAGACCACAATATAGGACTGTACTAATCCCCCTCCACACTGTTCAAAAAGAAAATACATTACATAGCAATCAAAAATGTATTGAAAGTGGTACAAAAAGGCAGGTCAGCCACAATTTTAACTGCCCTTATAAACATTAACAGTCCAAAAAAGATATTTTGAGAGAGGGGCTGGAAGATGCATATAAAGCAGTCCCCCCCCCCCCCTCAAGGAGGAACATTGTGCAGCCTATAATAGAAAGACTACCTTATAAATTTAGATATAAGGTTCCATCCTTTTTCAGCAATGCACCAGCGTTGCTAGTGGTACTTTTACATTTCAAAAGCTGGCCAAAGCCTTTAGAAGGTGGTCAGATATGCAGGAGTCATTCAACATTTAGGCTTAGGCTTTGGTGTTACATTAACGATTTATGGAGAGAAAAAAGCAGGGAGGACTAGAGCAGACACTGTCCAAGGCTGGCCATACTAAACACTTTAAATTTGCATGCCAATCAGCCAGGTCCTTGCACTACTTAGTTGAAGGTAAATCTAAAGGAAATTGAATAATAAAATTGTATAATGCATGGCCAGTTTTATTATGGCAAAACAAGTTAAAGTGATTGTAAAGGTTAATGGTTTTCTTTTTTTTTTAAATAACATTCATACTTACCTGCTATGTGCATAGGTTTTGCACAGAGCGACCTGATCCCCCTTTTCTGGGGAGACCTTGGCGCTCCTGGCTCCTCCTTTTCATCGAGTGCCCCCGCGGAGACTCGCTTTCCATGAGGAGGACTCGTGCGGATGCGCTCCTGAGTCCTGCTGCTGTGTACATTGACACAGACATCAGGATTTGGCCTGGCTCCTGTGTCACTGGAATTGATTGACAGCAGCAGGAGACAATGGGTCCTGCTTCTATCAATCTGTTCAATGAGGACCCGAGACAATGGCTGGAGCTGCTGGGCTTGTTCTCATCGATGGAACAATCGTGTTTAGGTAAGAAAAAGGGGGGCTGCAGCAAAGAAGGGTTTTCACCTTAATGCATAGGATGCATTAAGAAAAAGGTTAAAGGGGTTGTAAAAGTGTAAAAACCAAGACTTAACCTTTAACAAGTTTTCTTACATGTTTGAATGCTTACTCTGCAGCAGTGGTCAACCAGAAGCACTTTCCACAGGAAGATGGAAGGCAGAGTCTGATGGAGCTCAGAGCCTGCACACATGCGAATTTCAAAAGCAGTTTATATTACGGAGGATGCATAGTTGTCATGCCTTTGGCCTACAAGGAAATACAGTAATATCTTCTGGACTTGTAATTCAAATATTGTCCACTAGATGCCACTCTTAACAAAGGACTGTTGATGGGCAGTGTTCTATGGTAATGTACATTTCCTGTTGTGTTATTGAAAACTGTCTTCACTTCATATCACAACTCTTATCTTTTACACTAGAAAGTCCACAGGGAGTCAGCTAAGCCTGCACCACATGTTTCTTATGTCCCGAATCCCGATATCCTAAGGCAGCATCGCTGGTATGATAAAGATTGTTTATCTATATGCCTAGTAGACATTTGTTTGTGTTCATATAATTCTTATATGTTCATTTATTTGTTTATCTCTAGTTTCACCATTATTCATACGCATCTTATATGGCCACCATCTGTTCATCGTAATAAAAGATCCAAAGTTACAGACAGTCTGGTTATTTAGGATGCAAGGTTTAAGCTGTATGTTGAGCTACATACATGCCAGGGGCAAACATGTAGCGAAAACAGAACAATAGTAGTACTTCAACCCCCCCACTGCTCCCCCATTTCCTGATGGAAATATCACCACTAAATTGTCATTTAATGTCAAATACACAAAAGCATACTAATGACAAAGATAAACAGTATAACAGCATCAAAATTTAAATATATTTAAAAAGGAGTACTAAACCTTTCTGACTTGTTTATATCATGCTTCACGGCTCATTGTTCTTTGCAATTTATGAGATTGCAAATCATTTGTTTCTTCATTGTACAAATACGTGTATTTCATCTTCTCCTTCAGTTTCCCTTCTAGCAGAAAAAGGAAACTTGGGAAAGACAAATATGTCTTAACATGAGTGCTTGCCATACAAAATTCTGTTAAACAGATTTTCCATTTTTAAAAATGGCAACACTAAACATTTTCATAAAAATCTTCATTGCATTGGCTCTTGGACAAGGGACAAAACACTGTTCTTATTTTTTAACACTGTTCTGCTTTCAGTAGTTTTGTCCTGCTCAGAAAAAATGATAAATATGCCAGATGATTTAGGCATCAAAACCAATAAGGTCACAACAGCATATTAAAAATATATTTAAATTATTAGCTAGAGTTAGGCTTTAACCCGTTCGCTGCCAGGCCCTGTGCTCCATTGTGTACACTCAGGTGGACAGACCATTTTTGCAATTTTTCCTATGCTTTTTTCTTTTTCACCTATAGCTTTCAAAGTTTGTAAAATACCCCCCAAACCATGTATTTTCTGAAAGCACATGACCAGTAGAATAAAAAGAAGGTGCTACTGATTACTAAGGTCCCACGATATTTGCGCAAATGTTTATCAAAACAATATTTTTCCTAAAAATCCACTAAAATCATGATTAGCAGATAAATACACAGCAAATTTTACAAAATTCCTACTAAATATAAAAGCTTAACCTGTATTGAGTTATTAACCACCTCAATACCGGTCCTATTCTGGCACTCCTCTTCTTCATGTAAAAATCATATTTTTTTGCTGGAAAATTACTCAGAACCCCCAAACATTATATATTTTTTTAGCAGACACCCTAGGAAATAAAGTGGCGGTCCTTGCAACTTTATCTCGCACGCTATTTGCGCAATAATTTTTCAAACACTTTTTTTTGGAAAAAAATAAGTTTCATGAATTTAAAAACAAAACAGTCAAATTAGCCCAATTTTTTTGTATAATGTGAAAGATGATCTTACGCCAAGTATATAAATGCCCAACTTGTCACGCTTTAAAATTGCGCTTACTCATGGAATGGCGCCAAACTTCAGTACTTAAAAATCTCCATAGGCGACGCTTTAATTTTTTTTACAGGTTACTAGTTTAGAGTTACAGAGGAGGTCTAGTGCTAGAATTGTTGCACACACGCCAACGCACGTGGCGATACCTCACATGTGGTTTGAACGGCGTGGCGGGACTTGCGTGTGTTTTCGCTTCTGAGCGCGAGCTATCGGGGACAGGGGTGTTTAAATAAATAAATATATATATATATATATATATATATATATATATATATATATATATATATATATATATATATATATATATATATATATATTATATTTTCTTATGGAGAGATATGGGGTCAATAAGACCGCACATCTCTCCTCCAGGCTTGAAAGCATGAGATCGTGAAAAAAAATTCACCGATCTCATGCAGACATAGAGCTGACCGGGGACCATCTGGTCACCAGAAATCTCTATCCTCATCATCTGGCGCCGGCCGATTCGTTCTCGGGATCCCCGATGGCACAGGAGAGCCCGGAGAAGCACCGGATGGCGGCGAGGGGCGTCCCTTCCCACCGCCTATAATAACGATCAATCGGCGGAACTGCGCTATGATCATTCTTATGGTGCGCAGAATCGCCAGCTGAAAAAAAGAATATTTTTATGAATGATGCCTGTAGCTGAAGGCATCATTCAGATATCCCCACCTCAATACCAGAACGTCATATGACGGCGTGCCGTATTGAGGTGGTTAACCACTTAAGGACCCCTTCATGCCGATATACGTCGGCAGAATGGCACGGCTGGGCACATCATCGTATATGTATGTTGTCCTTTAAGCCCAGCCGTGGGGTCGCGGGCGCGCTCCCGCGACCCGGTCCGAAGCTTCGTGACCGCGGACCCGATCGCCGCTGGAGTCTCGCGATCGGTCCCCGGAGCTGAAGAACGGGGAGAGCCGTGTGTAAACACGGCTTCCCCGTTCTTCACTGTGGCGGCGTCACCGATCGTGTGATCCCTTTTATAGGGGGACACAATCGATGATGTCACACCTACAGCCACACCCCCCTATAGTTGTAAACACACTTGAGGTCACACATAAATCCCAAACTGCAATTGTAATTTTCACAATAAACAATGCATTTTAAATGCATTTTTTGCTGTGAAAATGACAATGGTCCCAAAAATGTGTCAAAATTGTCCGAAGTGTCCGCCATAGTGTCGCAGTGACTAAAAAATTTGCTGATTTTTATAAAAATGCAATAAAACGATCCCCTATTTTGTAAACGCTATAAATTTTGCGCAAACCAACCGATAAACGCCTATTGCATTTTTTTTTACCAAAAATAGGTAGAAGAATACGTATCGGCCTAAACTGATTAAAACATTTTTTTTATATATATATTTTTGGGGGATATTTATTATAGCAAAAAGTAAAACATATTGCATTTTTTTCAAAATTGTCGTTCTATTTTTGTTTATAGCGCAAAAAATAAAACCCGCAGGAGGTGATCAAATACCACCAAAAGAAAGCTCTATTTGTGGGAAAAAAAGGACACCAATTTTGTTTGGGAGCCATGTTGCATGATCGCACAATTGTCAGTTAAAGCAACGCAGTGCCAAATCGCAAAAAGGGGCAAGGTCCTTTAGCTGCATTTTGGTCCGGGTCTTAAGTGGTTAAATAAGAAATATTTGTAACTTTTAAATTGTACCTTTTTGCAAAATGGTGAAAACTGAACAGACACAAGAGTGTAAATATCCAAATTTCTCAAACAATCTGAAGGTTTCATTTTCCCTTACAGCTTTTAGAATTTGTGAAAGACCCCCAAAGCTACAGTATATATTTTCTGAAAGCATATGACCTCTAGAATAAAAAGAAGGTGCTACTGATTTTTTAGACCCTGCAGTATTTGCACAAATGCTTACCAAAACCAGCTAATTATCGCATTCAAATGCAGAACAGAGTGGGGCAAAGAGGGGGAGGCCTGGCGGTGATCCACAAGACTCACCTCTCGATCACCAAACCAGTCCTTCAAAACACGCTTCCATTCTTGGAAACCCTAATGCCGCGTACAGATGGTCGTTTTTTGTGATGAAAAAAAAACGACGTTTAAAATCATGAAATAAAACAATGTTTTTGAAACTTCATTTTCAAAGACGACGTTGCCTACACACCATCGTTTTTCCAAAATGCTCTAGCAAAGCGAGGTTACGTTCACCACTCTTTTCCATTGAAGCTTGCTTCATAACTAGCTTCTGAGCATGCGCGGGTTTTAAACGTCGTTTTGCCCACACACGGTCATTTTTTGTGAAACAAAAAACGACGTTTTGAAAAACGACACAAAAAATTTGAGCATGTTCGAATTTTTTTTTGTCCTTTTTCAGAAGACATAAAACAACGTTTTCCCCACACACGGTCATTTTAAATGACGTTTTCAAAAACGTCGTTTTTTTTCATCACAAAAAACGACCATCTGTACGCGGCATTACTCTACAGCTGCAAACAAATCCCCAATACATGGTCCATATTCTACTTTGCTATAGACCACCAGGCCCAAAAACGCCCCTTCTCACGTCGTTGACAGAATTCATCTTCTCATACACCATAAGCATCAAACACCTTTTGGTGCTTGGGGATTTCAACCTCTGGGCCAACTCCTCGCTGGACCCCGTCGCCGACGCCTGCATCGACCTTGTGAAAGGATTAGGTCTGCAGCAACTAATACTAGGCCCCACTCATGCCTCGGGTCATACGCTCGATCTCATTTTCAAACAAGATTTGGAAATTGACGTCCTGGAAAATGAGCCGCTACCATGGACCGATCACCATGCCATTAAATTCAAAATCACCAATAACGCCAGACCAAAAAGAACGACAAAACCGGTGACAACTCACTTGACTAGATCCCAGAAGAAGCTCCACTCGGAACTCTTTAAAACAACACTAGGGAATAAAATAAAAACAATCCAACAAAAACAAACAGCCACAGAAACACTAGACGCCATCAACAAGGCGCTACTACAGTCAGCGGACTTGGTGGCACCAAAACGCAAAACTTGCATCCGGAAAAACAACTCCAGCTGGTTTAATGACCAGCTGACGTTGCTAAAGCAAGAGCGTAGAAGAGTAGAAGCTGCGTGGAAAAGGAGCTCTACAGAGGAAAACCACACCATTTACAAGAAAATAACAAAGAAATATCACAAAGAAATCTTTATGGCCAAAAAAAAAATCACTTCAACATCATCGCAAATGCCCTAAATCGCCCCCGCGAACTCTTCAAGCTGGTTTCGCAGGCGATGAATCCAGCTTGTTTAGAGGCCCCCAATTCTGATTCACAAGAATTTTGCAACGAATTATCAGATTATTTCATTAATAAAATTGAAAAAATCTGTGAAAGTATTCAGCAAAATGGAATCGTCACTAACCCTTCCCCAAATCACAAACCAAATAACCACATAAACCCGCCGCAACCACCAAAATTCACTCTAAAACCCATCACCATCAATGCCACTAAAAACATCATCGGGACTCTGCGCAACAGCACAGCATCCAATGACATCATTCCCACTAAACTGCTGAAAGAAAGTGCCGATATACTGGCACCAGCTATCACGCAGCTCATAAACCAATCATTCAAGGAGGGCACGGTGCCTCCTTTGACCCCAAAGACCCAAACAACCGGAGGCCCATAACAGGTCTAAATGTTTTCTCCAAGGTAATGGAGAAAGAAGTTGTACAACAGCTGCAACTGCATTTAGACACCCATAAATTACTGTCTCCTGATCCTGCTGAACCAAAGCGCGGCTTTTGACACTGTAGACCACGGACTACTACTAGCTAGGCTAGCTGAAGTGGCCAAAGTCGCGGAAGGTGATTTACCCTGGTTCTCCTCCTTCTTGGAAAACCGATCAAACAGTGAAGCTGGGATCTTTCACTTCTGAAAAACGTACGGTATCATGCGGAGTCCCTCAGGGATCTCCCTTGTCACCCGTATTGTTCAAAATCTATCTCCGCCCCTCTTTGAAATCATCAGGAACCAGAAGCTACTTTACCACTTCTATGCAGACGACACTCAACTGTATTTCTGCATCTGCAACAAAAAGGATCATTCTCTTGGACTAGAGAAATCCCTCTCTCTAATAGATGGCTGGATGACATCCAGTTATCTTAAACTCAATGGTTCAAAAACAGAACTTCTCCTGTTTCACGCTAACCGAAAAAGTCACCCCGCGTCAACTTGGACCCCTCCGCCCATTCTGGGTAAAACTATCACCCCTAGCATTAAAGTCAAAAGTCTCTGAGTCATTTTCGACTCCTACATGACAATGGATGCACAAATAGGGTCTGTAGTCAGCGGATCCCATCATCTGCTGCGCCTTCTACGCCGACTCACCCCCTTTATCCCGAAAGAGGACATTGCAGAGATGGTGGGAACAATCATCAATTCCAGACTAGACTACGCAAATGCCCTCTCTCTAGGACTCCCCAAATACCAAATCACTCATATGCAAGTCGTTCAAAACACGGCTGCTCGATTAGTGACTGGCAAAAAAACATGGGAATCAATCTCACCGTCGATGAGATCCCTTCATTGGTTGCCAGTAAAAGACAGAATCACTTTCAAGGCACTCTGCCTAAAGCATAAGTGTATTCACGGAAACGCCCCCCAATATCTATGCAAAAAAATAAAAGCCCATAACCACAAATCAAAACCTACTCCAAATACCCAAAGCCAGATACAAGTCCAAAGGAGATCGAAGGTTTGCAGTCCAAGGACCTCGGCTGTGGAATGCGCTACCAACTACCATCCGACTGGAGTCGGACCACTTCAGGAGAAAGATTAAAACCCATCTCTTCTGAGGTCAAGGGGTTTCCTTACCCATGGAATGGAAACCGTGCCCAGAGGTGATTCAGTTCGCATGTGTTGCGCTTTACAAGTTTTTTTCATTCATTCAATATATTTGCAAAAAATACACTAAAATCATTATTAGATAAATCCCTACTAAATATAAAAGCTTAACCTGTATGGAGTTAATCAATAACAAATATTTGTACATTTTAAATTGCGCAAAATCTGGAGGAGGTTTTCATGTTTCACTTACAAGCTTTCAGAGTTTGTAAAAGACCCCCCAAACCATATATTTTCTGAAAGCATATGACCTCTGGAATAAAAAGAAGGTGCTACGGATTTATTAGGCCCAGTGGTATTTGTGCAGAATTAGCTAGACAGAACCAGATTTTGAGGGAGTCTATTCCACATTTTCACAGCTCTTACTGTGAAGAAACCTTTGCATACGGATTTGGTCATTGGTGCCCTGACGTCTCTGACCAAGGTCACACAATATTTTGAGGATTTCCTCTATTGTCTCATGAGAGGTTTATCTTTGATGACAGACTCTATCTAGGATAGGTCAGGTAAATCCTCATGTACTTTGTCTGTTTCAGTGTTCAGAGACTCCATGTCATGTCTTTGGCTTCCCTCCTTGCTTGATTCAGTACTATTATGGACATCTGTTATTACAGTAGATTGGCCTTACAATGGGAAAACAGGCACAGTAAATGCTTACCTATGCATTTTGCAGCTAGGAATTTAGATTCTAGCTCTTGGACATGTATGTACTTCCCTTGCAACCACCCATGCAGAGCCAATTTGTGTCTCCTGTCACTTCTTGCAATAACAGCTGAAGGTATCTTTTTTATGCTTCTCCATCTAGTCTTTAATGCGTCCACTGTAAAACAAAAATCTAGATCTAGATCTTCTGACACTTCTCTGTGTTAATTTTTCACAGATATCTTTCTACTGGCCAGCACATTTTAAGCCTACACTAAAGCCTCCTAAAGCCCCATAAACAGAGACAGTACAGATACAATACATTTTGCACATACCAGAGCAAACTGCTTGGGTACATAAAGTCAACAGGAATTAATTTTTCAAGTTTGGGTCAATACAAATAATAAAATCAACCCTTTACATTTATCCCCACATGGTAAAGTACTATCTTTACAGGCCTCAAAATATGTGCATTAATTTTTCATAATAGGAGAATTGTTTGGACAAACCTGGTACCTGGTATTCCAATACCATAGTTCAATAACAATCTTGTTGGTATAAGACAAACTGCCTTACAGCAGTGAGACAGCAACACAGAAGATGCGTGACGATGCATAGAATTTTCTTGTCAAACTGTAAGCAGAATACCCCAGTGGATATACTTAGAGTAAGCTGCCAATTTAAATTTTGACTCAATGTAAACATAATTTGATTTTTCTCTTGTATAGACTAGGAAACCTAACAAGTTCTGTCTGAGTGGCTCTCTTGCTGTGTGCATCCCCATTGTTACATTTAAGAACCAAAGTCTGGTCAGTTTCTCTTTGTGACAAAAGGTAACCAGGACAAACAGAGACAATCTTCCTTATGTGGACAAAGGCAGTAAATGTAGCCTGCAGAAATTTAAATTCATCTCCACCATC
This sequence comes from Rana temporaria, assembly GCF_905171775.1. Classification (NCBI taxonomy): domain Eukaryota; kingdom Metazoa; phylum Chordata; class Amphibia; order Anura; family Ranidae; genus Rana; species Rana temporaria. Next base: position 68,706,640 of record NC_053497.1, read on the forward strand.
ACAAAAACAAAATTAGTCTCTCCAGGTACAACCAGCAGGGCAACATCGTGTAAAGGGTAAAGTCACAAGAAAAGCTTCAAGTTCTATTACATTCATGTTTGTTTGAAGAAGCACAGAGGACTGCACAATCATGGTGAGAAATGTTCCCAATTTAATCCCACGCTTTTCTACTTGACTCATTGTCATGGTAATATATATGGGATGGATCAAAGAGCTGGGGCCTGCTCAACACACTGGGGTTGATTTACTAAAACTGGAGAGTTCAAAATCTGGTGCAGTTGTGCATAGAAACCAGTCAGCTTCCAGGTTTTATTGTTAAGGCTTCATTTCCATGGACGTTTTTACAGCCACTTTCTTTAGCCTTTTTTACAGCTTAAAAACGCCTGTCCATGTTATTTTTTTTTAAATTTTTTGGAGCTGGAGTTTAAAAACGCAGCGGCAGCGTTTTTGAGCGTTTTTGAACATCTGGCGTTTTAACAGCTCTACTCTGGAGCTTCAGAACGCACTGGTCCTGTTTTTTTTTTGCAGCTTAAAAACGGCCATGGTGGGCATGAGGCCATCTACAGCTCAAAAACGTCATGGTGGGCATGAGGCCATAGACTAACATGGAGAGCTGTTTTTAAGATGCAAAAAACGCTCAGAAAAGTGGCTGTAAAAACGTCCATGGAAATGAAGCCTTAAGCTTAATTGAACAAGCTGAAGTTAGAAGCCGATTGGCTATCATGCACAGCTGCACCAAATGTTGCACTCTCTGGTTTTAGTAAATCAACCCTCTTGTGCATAAGGCTGGATTTTACACTTGGCCGACAAACGCTCCGACATTGGGAGCTCACTTTGCATGACGTGTGAAAATCAATGTTTCCCTATGAGAGCCGTCTTAACTGGTCTGACACAAGTCGGTCTGACTTTGAAAATGCTCCCTGCACTACTTTGGTCCGACTTTGATCCTACTTCAGCCCATTGAATATCATTGAAGTCGGATCAAAGTAAGAGCCTTGTCCTTACCATCCGACTTTTGACATCCGACATGTGATTACAGCAACAGTAAAAATAATTTATCTCACTCTGACTTGTCCTTTGACCAATCAAAACAATCCCAGACTATCACAAAGTCGGATCAAAGTAGTATCCTATTCAAGTTGGATGGATGTAGGACCATGTCGTATCAGTGTGAACCCAGCCTAAGGGCCCCCCATGATCCCCATCTCTCATTAAAAGACAAGGTAGTGGCCATTAAAAAGTTGAAAGAACATAACCTGTGCGTGTCCCTTAATCCCTTCCATGTGGAAATGCACCACAAGATTTTGAATCCAACCTAATGCTGGATATACACTAGTAGAATTTCATTCAAAATGTTTTTTTTTTTTTTTTCTTTAAAAAAAATGTTCCACCAAGTTTCGCATTGTTAGTCCGGCCATACACAAAGCAAATTTCTTTCTTGCAACCATCGGTTGCAGGAAAGGAGTTTGCACAATTCCCCCATCAATAAAAACATTGCTGACAGGGAAATCCCTCCTGCTGATCAATTGTCTGCCCCCGGTGGGGGCAGCCTTCCCCGCCAGGATTATTGCTAGCAGCCACTAGCAATAATCGCAAGTGAATCCGGTAGGCTGGGTCTACCCAAGTTAGTTGATCGATCAACTTGGTACATTCAGCCTGCCCATTAATGGTTTGAATCAGCAGGAACTGGTCGAGATTCGAACCGTGTAAAGCTGGGCTAAGTGGGGTCAAATCGATGTTAGTTTTCAACTGCAACGATTAGAAAATTCAAGGAGCAGAAACTATATATGTGGTTTTTGTTTGGTAAAATCAATTTGTTCCAAACTAAAAGATAGAAAGCAAACAAAATTTAGAAGTACTTTTAAGGGTGGTGTACACACTTTGCATGTGGTTTTTTAATCACTGAATAATTGTTCTTCCATCCAATATGCATATTTAATAAAAAAATGTGTTTTTACCAAGCTCTGCATGCTATGCATTACTTCTCTCTACTTTGCAGAAAACAATAGGAGTTGTGGCTTGTGATTTCCCATCCTGTCATTCAAAAACTGTTCAGGCTTGTTAGTCTGTTGCAGTAAAGCCAGTCATAGAAGGTTTGCATCTCGTTCGGTTCAGCAGAGACTAGCTGAGATTTAAACTATGGGGGCGTGGCCTGGACCGTGAGGAGAATGGACGCTTAAGCTCTCAGCTCCTGTCACCTCAGAGCAACCCGAGCTATTTGCAGATCACCCAGCCTAATTTAACTCGTCGTTTTGGAATGGGTACAGCCTCTAGACACAACTCTGCATCCCGGTCCCGTTCGCCAAGGGAAAATACCGGCGCTGGGTCACAAAACACACCGGAGCTATTCAGAGCGCCGAGAAACAACATGGCGTCGTCCCGCCAGAGAATCACCTCAGAAATGGAGCAACCTTTACACTCAGAGGGGAATGAGATTGTACTAAGTCCGGAGCCGTCACCTCCCGCTGCTCCCCGAGGACGGGCTTTACCGGTATCGCATGATGCAGGCTCACACCGGACCCTGACTATTGATGACCTCAAAAGCGTTGCTTTAGATATTAAGGAAACCTTGGCAGCAGCCATTTCAGAACTACGCCTGGAGTTCCGCTCCCTCACAAACAGGGTTGCACAGACCGAAAGCGCTCTGGAGGATCAAGAAACGGTTCTGAGACGCTCAACAATAAAAGTTGACGATCACACCCTCCAATTAAGGGACGTTAACCGCCATATGGAGGACCTTGACAACCGTGGAAGACGCCAGAACCTACGGATTAGAGGTATGCCAGAATCGGTTGAAGGGGACCTTATTCCTAGCTCTGTAACGGCCATTTTCAACTTTATCCTAGAAAGACCCCCTCAAACAGCAATTGACATAGTCAGGATTCATCGTGCACTACGCCCCAAAGGTAGAGAGTCGGATCCACCTAGAGACATTGTATGCTGTCTGGCGGATTTTAGATTAAAGGAAGACATACTGAGAAAGGCAAGGGGCAAACGTTTATCACATGATGGTGCACCGATACAGCTTTACCAGGACCTATCCGGTATTACGCTTAAACATCGCCGTGATCTCAGGCCCTTACTGGAGGTGTTAAGGGGGAAAAACATAGGCTATAAGTGGAAGTTCCCCTTTTGCCTTTCCGCTACTCATCAAGGCCGTACTGCACTACTCAAGGTCCCAGAAGACCTGCCACGCTTCTGTGACACATTAGGGATCCCCATTGTGTCGGTGCCAGAGTGGTATGCGATTTATCGCCAGTCAGTCAACAGATGGCCATCTCCACGTGCAGATCCAATGGAAACACAAACCACTAGTTTCCGTCGCCGAAGATCTCCATCAGAATCGAGGAACATGCGAGACTTGCAAACCCCCGGTGGGGATCACCAGGAACCTCTATTGCCAGCAGCCCGGAGAGCCCGGAGAGACCGCTAAGATCAAATTAATTTTGTTTAAGAAAGAGCAGTCCCCTTTTTCTTGAAAACCCCGGTCACTTTACTGTATACCTATATAGACAGAGACTGGATAAGGACACCTAACTACTGATGTCCACAAATCAGCCTCTTCACTGTCGCATCTCGAGAAATCAATTAGATGAAGCCCTGTTGAAACTTCCCAACCAGGTTATTTGGGAACACATATACCCATTGTTTCAATGTTGCAAACTGTTTTATTTACTATTTACCATCTTCGGTCATTTTCACAAATGTGATGGAGATTTCTGAACACCCAAGATGTTATGTTGTAACCTTTTTTCCACCATGTTTTTGATACCTCTCTAATATGATACTATCACACCCCTTGTTTTGTGTGGTATAAATATTATCACACAACCACATCTGAGCAATGCTCGACAACAATCTCCTTCTATACGCTTTTGAAACTCATTACTATAGACATTGGGAGCTTTGAACTTTCTACGTTCTAGCTGGTGGCCTTGCAAGGAAGAAAATGCAGTATACTCCTGTCAAACATTGAATTCTAATACAGAAACACCGACAGACAATGCATGGCCCCAGTTCTGCAGCCTTTAGCACACAGGTTAATAATCACCAGTACCCGCACATGGGCACGGTGAAATTTTAAATTTAAAGCATTTTAATTTTGAATATTGTTTTCTCTCAAATGCTTAATATATTTGTTGGCAATGTTTTAGAGTTCTGATATAGTGATATATATTCCCAGTGATATTACACATAGGCCCTTTCCGGTTGTTCATCTGTCCCTGGGGTCTGGGCTGACTCTGGATCCCAGGTTAGATGAGGGTTATGATAGCCTAGCATTGTCGGACCATACGGTTTGAAAGGGTTCCCTCACAACATGGGGAAATAGCTAATAAATGTTACTCCAGATCGAGTCTAGATTCCGGGTTTTAAGGATAGGTCTCTTCAGACAATAGGTAACTCTTCAACTGTTCCAGGGAGTGGTTCTTGTGCAGTAGCTGTACTTTTTTTTTTTTTAGTTCATCTACATATAGCTGGCAAATAGCACATGGTAATGTGTGGTGTTCTGAGGTGGCATATGCTGCTTTCACTGTTTTCACTTTTTGTCAGTACTTAGAGCAGACGTCACCGGCTACATCTATATCTTAGCTGTTCTTCATTATAGGACAGACCAACCCCCATACGGTAGGGCCTGGTAGCCCCTATACCCGCTGGTCGTGGTTTCTATAATTGAGGTGCACCGCACCCCTCGCCTAACGGCATTCCCTTTTATTTATTAGGGTAGTCATCATACCCTTCGTCATTTTTCAAATTCTCAACTCTTTGAGGGCTCATAGACCTCTTTACGTGTCTAAGACTAGATTCTCCTTTCTACCCCATATACCTATCCCACCTTGGATTCCCTGTTCAACTTTCGTTTCCCTCCTTCCCCACGACAATGACTGACTTTCCTACCCCATCCTTGCAACCTACTGACCAGGACATGCCTTTTTTAAATCTTAAGCTGTACTCCATTAACATCAGAGGATTAAACACACCTGAAAAGCGCTCTTTATTGCTCTCTTCTTTACATAAAGAGAAACCCCAAATTGTATTACTTCAAGAAACTCACTTTAGGTCAGACAGTATTCCCGTCCTTCGAAGTCGCCATTTCCCTACTGTATTTCATGCCACTAATGATGTTTCAAAAACCAGAGGAGTGTCCATTCTATTATCCAAACATTGCCCACTTAAAGTGGAAGATGTTGAAACTGATCCTAATGGAAGATTCATCTTCCTTAAAGGCAAAATATTCAACTCTCCAGTTACAATCGCAAATATCTATGCACCTAATTCACAACACGTTAGTTTCTTCCGAAACACTGTCCAACGACTCACGGTTTTTCGATCTGGAATGCTGATCATGGGTGGGGACTTTAATGTGCCACTAACTCCCCTCCTTGATGCTTCGAATGGCTCCTCCTGCCTAACCTATCGTACATTGCGAGCAGTTAAAACCCAATTAGATCTGCTTACCCTGCATGATACCTGGCGTTCATTATACCCCACAACTAAAGACTACACCTATTTTTCACCCTTGCACGCCAGGTATTCACGTATCGACTATTTTTTTATCACCCAGGAGGACCTTATTCGACTCACCAGTGCATCCATTGAACCCATGGTGTTATCAGATCACCACCCAATCGCTATTACACTTACTTGGAGGGGTCGGATCCCTGGTCGACCTGTATGGCGAATGGACGATTCTATCCTTTTGGATCAGAGTTGCATAGCTGAATTGTCAGAATCTATAACGCACTACTTTTCGGATAATTCATCTCCAGAGATAACCCCCGCTTCTGTATGGGCAGCTCACAAATGTGTTCTCCGGGGGAAGCTTATCTCTATCATGTCCAAACGCCGCAAACTGCGTGAGGCTCGACTTGAAGAACTTCTTGCCAAAATCAGGACCCTGGAAGGGGCCCACAAACGCTCCCTAGCTGTACACTCTCTTGAAGCTTTATTAGAAGCTAGGAAAGGTCTGCAGGCAGAGCTTCACGCACGTTTAAAATATAGATTTGCCTTAACTCACAAGCTATATTATGAGTTTGGCAACAAATCCAGTAAACTACTAGCTCACGCATTGCAGAAAAAGAAAGAACTCAATACAATACACTCTATAACTACCCCAACAGGTGAAAACCTGCATAGATCGGATTTAATTGCCAAACAATTTACATCCTTCCTCTCCTCATTATACAACTTACCTACACCACCAGGTTCGGGGACTCCAGCTCATAGAAAAAAACTGATTGACGATTTCCTTTCCAAGTACGGTCTACCCCCCACCCCAATACCTAATTTGGATTACCTAGACTCACCAATATCAATAGAAGAGGCTCTAGCTGCCCTAAAACAAGCAAAATCAGGTAAAAGCCCTGGTCCTGATGGCTTTAGCTCGGGGTATTACAAATCCTTTGCCCCTCTCCTGATCCCCCATCTTGTTAGGGCATTTAATGACCTACCATTCTTACCGGCAACTGGATCGGACCTCCTTGAGGCTCATATTGCTTTAGTGCCGAAACCTGGGAAAGATAGTACATTAGTCCCTAACTACAGGCCTATATCATTGCTCAATGTTGACTTAAAGCTATTCGCGAAGATTTTAGCTAATAGATTGCTCACTCATCTTCCGTCCCTAATCTCGACGGACCAGGTGGGTTTTGTCCCTGGCAGAGAGGCCAGGGACAACACCATAAAGGCGATAAATGTCCACCACTGGTTGTCAAAATCTAAGACCAAGGGATTTTTGCTGTCCCTGGATGCCGAGAAGGCGTTCGACAGGTTGGCCTGGGACTACATGGAAGCTGCTCTTCGCAAGCTAGGTTTGCCTTCGCATTTTATGCAAATGGTATTAACACTCTATTCAGTCCCTTCTGCACGTGTTAAAGTCAATGGTCGACTGTCGGACGCCTTCTCGGTGCGCAATGGAACCAGGCAGGGGTGCCCACTTTCTCCTTTAATTTTCATTCTCACTCTAGAACCACTATTGAACTGTCTAAGAGATAATCCAGATATACGGGGCATTGACATCAAACATCGCCAATATAAAATAGCCGCATATGCGGATGACATCCTGTTGTTTCTCACAAATCCCCTGATCACTTTGCCCAACCTTCTTAAAGATTTCAAATTATTCCATACACTTTCCAATCTGCGTATTAACTTCAGTAAGTCAATAGCCTTGAATGTTTCACTGCCGGTGGAGACTGTGGACCTGTGCAAAAAAAAATTTCCTTTTAAATGGGACTCTAAAGATATAACGTATCTAGGAATTAAACTCCCTGCAAAACTCTCTGATCTTTTTACCCGTAACTTCCCTCCTGCACTACAATCAATTAAGGCTGACTTAGAGACCTGGACTAAAGGCACATTTTCTTGGTTTGGACGTGCAGCTGTTTTGAAGATGAACGTCCTTCCAAGACTGTTATACCTATTACAAGCGATCCCAATTAGACTCCCAGCCTCATTCCTAAATTCCTTTAAATCAATGTGTCGGACCTTTCTCTGGGGTGGGCGTTCAGCCAGATTGAGTTGGGACAGATTATCTCTGCCCAAAACGAAGGGAGGCATTGGGATCCCGGATCTCTCCAGATATCACCGGGCCTGTCTTCTCACACGTATAGTCGACTGGCACATCCATGGAAAGAATAAAGATTGGGTTGAGCTAGAAGAAGCCTTTGTAGGCTTCCGAATATCTCACCTTCCCTGGATAGACAGACCGCTCACCCCCAGGAACTGCACTTCACACCCTCTGATTGGTCCAACCCTTTCATGTCTCAGGACAACATTTAAAGAGCCAGGCTTGACACCTTTTCCTGGTCCCATGACCCCTCTTATACATAACCCTGGTTTCCCAGATGGTGTCAATACTGTAGCCCCACAGGCAACTCGAACCGAACCCTCCCTACGAGCTCACCAATTCTTTAATAAAGGCACACTTTTATCCCAGTCTGCTATGGTATTGAAATTTCCTACCTTTCAAATTCCACGCTTCAAATTTTTCCAAATCAGGCATTTTCTACAAAATTCTCCTACACCTGCCTTATGGAGCAGAGACTTCACACCCCTTGAAAATTTATGTGTTTCCTCTGCTCCACAACGGCATTTAATCTCGGTATTATATTCCATGCTCACACCCACAGCTTCCTCAATGGCCTCTATTCACGACAAATGGGAAACTGATTTACAGATCTCCCTTTCTGATGACGACTGGAACTCCATTTGGACACATATTCACAAGGGTTCGATTAACGTTTCTGCACAAGAGAACAGATATAAGATATACTCACGTTGGTACAGAACCCCTAATACACTACATAAATTTTACCCTAATGTCCCGGCGACCTGCTGGAGATGCAATGAGGCAGAAGGTACTCTTTTACATATCTGGTGGAACTGTCACAAGATCCAACCGTACTGGAAATCCATCCACTCAATCATTGCACGCATAACATCACTCACACCTGACTTTACCCCCGAACAATATCTTTTGCATCATACCTCTTTGCCACAGTCGACATACCGTAAGTCTCTAATGATACATCTGATCAATGCAGCCTCTCAGTGTATCCCATTGCGATGGAAGGACCCTCTCCCTCCAACCATACAGGACTGGCATACCAGAGTAAATAAAATTGAGATGATGGAGAGACTGATCCACCAAGCAAGGGATGCAGCTGAGACATTCAGGCTTACTTGGAATTGTTGGACATTTTACAGAGAATCCCTTCCTACTGACTTATTGACAGTTTCCTCTGACCACCTTGACTGACCCTACGTAACTACTTTCCTTACCTTTTATATTCTCGCTCTCTGGTCCCCCTGTTTTCCCCCTTTACCTCCCCTTGCCCTTCCCAACTGCCCCTGAGCTTCTCTGTTAGGACCTAATGGATGTATTGCAGCCCTAGTTTAAGAGCATAGGGAGGCCTTGCCCTTACCTCCCATCCCCCGAGGGTCTAACGCTACATAACTCGGCAAACAACCTACGGAGATATGTCCCTTAGGTTATAAATTAGACTGTTGTAATTTGTTACATAAACAGACCAGGATCTCCCTCAAATTCCCTCGGATATGTACTTTTCAAGTTTACCCCCACATTGCCCACAGTTTTGCCCCCGTTAGGGGTGGGTTAAGTGGGGGATTAATCCTACTGGTCGTTATAGGCGTTACTGCTTTCTGTTGATCTATAGGTTAGTCCCGATGACCTCTATCATAACAGTCAGGATACAGCTGACTCTTCTACTATGATTGCTACCATATTGTCTCATATGTAGATTTGTGTTTACTCTCTTCTATGCCACTGAATAACCTAAATTGTTGATAAGTTATACACCTAGATATATATTCCACACTGATACTTGTATGTAGTACCGTTTATACTATGTGATTGCTACAAACTGCTTAATAGTTGAATCGACTATACTGCTGTAATATGTTATGACTTAATAAACTTCTATCTTGGAGATTTAAACTATGTATGGGCAGCCTGATTGTACCCAAATTGATCAATCAACTTGGGTACAATCAGTATGTTAGAGTGTTCATGCGATTAGTGCCAGCGGCTCTAGCAGCTAGCAATAATCACTGTGCTCTCCCAGTCGGGGCGGCTCCTGCACCCCACCCTCACTGGGAGAACACAATACATCTGCAGGAGGGATTCCCCAGCAACACTGACTGTTGATGGGGGAATCCAGCAATTTGCGGTTGTCAAAGAAAAATTGCTCCATCTATGGCCGGCTTAATTTTTTTTTTTGCTCCATCTCCATCTATGGCCGGCTTAATTTTTTTTTTTTTTAACATTAGATTGATGCTCATTTTGTCAAGGGGAATCGGGTAGTTTTTTTTTAAATCAAAGCAGTACTTACCGTTTTAGAGAGCGATCTTCTCTGCCGCTTCCGGGTATGATCTTCGGGACTGGGCGGAGAAGTTCGCTCTCTAAAACGGTAAGTACTGCTTTGATTTTAAAAAAAACTACCCGATTCCCCTTGACAAAATGAGCATCAATCTAAATGTTAAAAATTAACTTTTTTGGGTGAACCTCCACTTTAACACTTCTTAAGATTGCTGTATGATTGCATCAAGGTTATTCAGATTCTACAACAAAAATTTGTCTTTTATGACTACCCTTAAAGGGCAATTATATTTAAAGTTGAAGTCTAGCCAATAAGGGGGAAAAAATGGTTTTCCTGAGCTAGCCTAGCTGTAATGAAGGATCTTCTACATTGTGCAGGCAGCTGGATCCTGTAGAAATCTTTACTGCAGGGATACCCTGTCATCTTCCTGTGTCTGAACTTCTGGACAGCTTTGGGCCCTCCATCATTGATTTCACTGCCCAACATGATCTGTAAATGGGGGTCTAATTAGCCATAGTTTTTCCACTCCCATTCACAGATCCTGTTAGTGGCAGTGAAAGCAATGGAAGGAGGGGGCAGGTCTTCATAGCAAATTTTGTTCACAGACGATCCAAAGCCAATAACCCCTGCAGCAGGATAAGTTCAGCAGCAGGAAGAGGACTGGGAATAGCTGCAGTTAGGCCAGGTTCACACTGCCCCAACATGAGTCGTGCAACTTTGCCAGGCGACTGACGCAACTTCAGGGAATGGCTGTGTAATCTTCCTGCAATGTCGAATCCAAAACACAAAAAAATTTTTGTTTTTTCCCCCCATTTATACTTACCTAGGTGGATGCAGCATGGGACCGATGCTGCATCTGTCCCCCGGTGTCTCTACACAAAGAACCGAGCCATCGAACATCGCAGAGAGCTTGGTTCTTACAGATCCTGAGAGGAGAGCTGCTGACTGTCAATCAGCAGCTCTCCTCTCTACGCTCACTGGAGTGCTGAGCTGTGGAGGCACAGGGATCGGCTGTCCCAGTTTCTCAGCGGCTCACCGAGAGGCTAAGACAGGCATCAGTCCAGGCACCTGGCGGATCCAGACTTCATTTGGAGCCGCTCGGAACCGCTCTCTGCTGAAAACGGGTCACTGGAGTGCAAAACAAATAGGAGAAGCCCAGCCAAACAAGCTCAGGCTTGACTTGTCCTTTAAGATAAGGATCCGACTTGGATGCAACTTCCATTCAATTCTATGGGCTGAAATCGGACAGAAGTCGGGCCAAAGTACTGCAGGAACTTTTTCCATAGTCAGATTGGCACGTCGGACCAGTAAAGACGTCTCTCATAGGGTAACGTTGATTTTTACATGTTATATGACATGTGCACTCAATGTTGGAGCTCAGGTCGCACCAGTGTGAACCAGACCCTAAGGTTTTTACAGAACTCTGTTACCTATCTAAAGTGAGGCAAACTTCATTACAGGCAAGTTATCTCACTAAAGCTATAGAGATGTTTTTATGGCTAAACTTCAACTTTAAGCAAGGCAGTTTCAGAACTACCATAAAACTAAACAGTCTTTGAATCTTAAGTTTGATCAACTATCAGAATTTATTAAATTGAGAAGTCAAACCTGGCCAAAACATTTACAGCTTTAAAAAAAAAAAGTTTATTTAAATTGTTTCACAATAGGATAAACTATGGCAGTTTCATTGAAAAATGGCAGATTTCTGCACCCTACTTGCAAATTTAATTACATCTCTGTGCGGTTGATTAAAATCATCTCATTGCTTTGCAATTTCGACAATTGAATTCAAAATTTCTGCATACATGGTAAGCATTGGGGAAATGTAATGATGGCTTCCAGCAACAGTCACAGACCTTTTCCAACATGCAAGAAGTGAGACAACCTAACTGCAAAATTGTCTGCTTGTAGGTAGGCAATCATCATAGTCATCACTGACAAATGCTGCAATTTCTAAGAAGATGCCAACAACCATTGTCATTTGCTACTTTTGCTTTGGTGTCTTACTATTAAAATGTAGATTGGTAGGTTTTAGCTGCGTAGTTCTTAGATGCAGCAACCATTTTCAGCATAACATTGCAGATATAAAAACTCATAAAAAAAAAAAAAAAAAAAAAAAAAGGGAAAAATTGTTTCATTTTGATTCAAAGAATAGGGAGCATGAAATGTAATTGAAGCTTAAAAAACACTTGACCTGAGCGAGTTCCCTGAAGGCAGAACGGGCCATTTTTTTTAGCACTGCACTGGTAATCCCAGAAGACAGCGCACCTATTAAATACTTAGCAGGGCTCCAAGTGTAATACTATACAAGAGAGAGCACAGTCTGACACTGATAACATCTTCCCCTGCTTTCAACATCTCATTGGTGCTTCAAAGTCTTGCAGCGTGTTTAATCTACCTGTAAAAGCAAACAGCCTTGTAGATATTATCACAGCACTCTGAGGATCTGAAAGACAGCTGTGTGTTTCAAATACAAAAGCACCCGAGCACAGTGATGGACCAGGGCAATGGATCCAAAACTATTTATTTACTACATGCGTTCACAAGTATTGAATTTAAAAGGAGGAACCATCAGTCCTACAAGTTGACCACAACCAGGTCACACAAACATATGCCAAAGGAAATCAGAGTATATTTTAACCACTTAAGGACCTTGGCTGTTTTTCAGATTTGGTGTTTACAAGATTAAAATATTTTTATTTGCTAGAAAATTACTTAAAACCCCCAAAACATATATATATTTTTTTTTCTAACACCCCAGAGAATAAAATGGCGGTCATTGCAATTCTTTTTGTCACACTGTATTTGCGCAGCGGTCTTACAAGCGCACTTTTTTGGGAAATAATTCACTTTTTTTTAATTAAAAAATAAGACAACAGTAAAGTTAGCCCAATTTTTTTTTATATTGTGAAAGATAATGTTACGCCAAATAAAATGTCACGCTTCAAAATTGTGCCCGCTCGTGGAATGGCATCAAACTTTTAACCTTAAAAATCTCCATAGGCGACGTTTAAAAAATTCTACAGGTTGCATCTTTTGAGTTACAGAGGAGGTCTAGGGCTAGAATTATTGCTCTCGCTCGAACGATCGCGGCGATACCTCACGTGTGGTTTGAACACCGTTTTCATATGCGGGCGCTACTCACGTATGCCTTCGCTTCTGCGCGCGAGCTCGTCGGGACAGGGCGCTTTAAAAAAAAATGTTTTTTGGTTTTCTTATTTTTATTTATTATTACATTTTACACACAAAAAAATGGGTCACTTTTATTCCTATTACAAGGAATGTAAACATCCCTTGTAATAGAAAAAAGCATATTTACTTATCACAGTGTAAAGTGTGGTGGAAAGTTAACACTGACGTTCTCCTTTCTCCTTTTATATTCATACATGGCTTTTCCGGAGGCCCACCCAACCACCACCTGAAGAAGCAACAACAACCAAGTCATTCTTTTTGAGACAAACGTGCCACAAAGAAGACTCTCCTGAACTTTCCTTCATCCTGCTGAAAAAGTGCTGTCTCGCGGTCCGATCCAATTGTGACAATCATAACACCATATTTCCAGGATACAGGACTAAATATGTAAGGATCCCGCCATCAATGTTGGAGTTCCACTCCTCCAATGCAGAGGGGTGATGAAACATTGCAGTACAGACACTCATGGTTCGGATCTGAAGTCTCAAAGGCACCAGGACTGTCTCAAGTCTACATTGATGAGTTACGGCGAGTTCAAGAAATGAAGAAGCCGCAGTGGTGGTGGGGGGAAGGGTCAGGGCTTCTGGGCCGTTGTGAGGGGGTACCGGATCCTTGAAGGAGGACATAAGTTCAAGAATGAACTTCAGGGGGGACTGTGGTGGAAAGTTTGAACTTCATATTTTATACCAGTGCAAAAGATGAATGTATGTTTTACTATGACAGGGCCACGCTTGTACTGTAGAAGGCATCTCCTGTCGTGGGAATCAGTAAAAGGTGTCAGGTATTAATTAAATGAGCTAAATCATCCTTTTGTCTTGAAAGGAAGCTCTGATAGTCTAAAAGGCCCCATCACAGTAGGGGCCCTTAGCATGCTAATGGAGCAAATGGTCAAACCACGCATCAAAGGAACGTTTGACATACCCTAGACTGATAGGTTTTTTAGATTAGTGCATGCTAGAAACATCTTTAGGAGGCTTGGAAGGCAACCAATCAGGATTCGGATGGAACTCGGAACCAATGAATATCTAAGTTTGAGATTCAACCAATCCGCTCGTAAGGCAATGTTACACCAATAGCATCCTGAGGATTTTGAATCCTGGAGGGAGGGGGGGAGAGGAGGGCAAGGGAGCATAAAGGTCAGAGAGAAAACTCTGAGAGCTCTCTCTTGCCCTGCAGATGTGGACCTGAACAGTGGTGATGTAAACCTGTGTCCTCTCTCTCTCTCTCCTCCCCCCTCTCTCTCTCTCTCTCTCTCTCTATACCTCTCTCATTCTCTCTCTCTCTCTCTCCTTCCCTCTATCTCTCTCTTCCTAAACTTAATCTCTGTAACTTTTCCTTTCCTATGAATTGTCTTGAGATACTGACGTATTCATTTCAGCCATCTTACTGTTTGTATAATTGTGTGCCTGGGATATCATCTTGGGTTTTGAAGGTGGTATAGGTTATGTTATGTTTGTAAATATTGTAGTAATACCAGTTTCTCCTCTGTATCAATAAATGTAATACTTTTCTCTTAGCAGAGCTATACTTTGTTATAATTTTTATATAGACAAAAAGGTTTTTGTAGCTTATTTTAATTATTTACGTGCGATATTAATATTTCTCTGATTATTAATTATGTACGTGCGTTATCATTTATGCTATGACAAAAGTTATAATAACACCACTTTTCTTTAAACAATGTGTATGGCCCTCAAATGCTTGTGTGTATTTGTTGCGATAACTATAAAAGATGTAAAAGGTTAACCACTAGAGGGAGTGCTGTATCTAATCACTAGCTTACTGGGCACTTAAACCCCCTCCTGCCCAGACCAATTTTCAGCTTTCAGCGCTCTCACTCGTTGAATGACAATTGCGTGGTCATACAACACTGTACCCAAATAGAGCTTTCTTTTGGTGGTATTTGATACCTCTGCGGGTTTTATATTTTTTGTTAATTTTTTTTAAAAACACAGAATAAAAAAAAAATACAAAACAGTTTTATATTTTGTTATGAAATTTTGCAAACGGGTATTTTTTCTCCTTCATTGATGTACGCTGATGAGGCTGCACTGATGACACTGAGTCTTGGCACTAATAGGTGGCAGTGATGGGCAATGACTGATGGGTGGCAGTGATGGGCACTTATCAGCACTGCTAGGTGGCACTGATTGGCACCACTGGTGGGCATTGATAGGTGGCACTTTATTGCACTGGCAGGGAGCACTGGCAGGCAGTACTGGTGGGCACTGATGAGGCAGATGTGCCTCTTCCACTGGGGATGTCCCTTACACAAAAGCCGGTAATCTGCTTTTTTTTCTCATTGCGCTTTCAAAAGATTGCCAAGCTTTGTTTACATCACGTGATCAGCTGTCATTGGCTGACAGCTAATCACGTGGTAAGGGGCCTGAATCTGTGATCACCCAAGTCTCAGTGATCACAGCACGTGGTGCCCACGCAAAGGGGAGGGTGTCTATAGACGGCCTTCCGGAAATTCAGGTCCGTGCTGTAGCCGTCATTCGGCTGTAGCGTGGACGTCAAGTGGTTAAATCAGATTCATTCACCCTTTTTCAATGGTTGAGAAAAGACATAAGCCATATGGGAGGTGTATGCGTCTTTCAAGCAAATGTAAACCCTGAACTCAATGAACTTCTTTTATTTGCTCCTTTTAGTCTGTTCAAAAAAAGAAAAGGCAGGTGAGTTTAGTGGTCAGCATTGATGGGCACTGGTAAGCCACACACCCCCGCCCTTGGGCTTCAGGCTGAAGCCCCTGGTCTATTTGCCACCTAACACCCCTGGCTGCATCATTATCAGAATTCATGGTTTCCAGTCTCCTCTGTAACACATACAGCATCTCTCCTCCAGGTTATGAGGTAGATACAATATAATGAGCAAGTGGTTACCCTAGGGCAGGAAGCATGTTACTGGCGGATCACTAGATAAAAAAAAAAAAAAAAGCGGGGTAAAACCTGAAAAAAATAAATGAATCTAAGGACTGGTAAGCTGCAATTCATTACATTTCTGTTTTGGGGGGGGTTATATACCCTTTAAAAAAAGCTTCCAGCTAATAGACTTGCACTGTGAGAAAGAGCAGTCAACCGCTGACTAGTACAGAAAAACTACAGAAAAACAAGCATGTAATGAGTCAGATACATTAAAGCAATACATAAAAAAGCACATTGATACCACTGATCTACTTTAAATTAAAAAAATTAAAACAATATACATTGCCTATAAGCAAGAACCGCATATTAAAATTTAGCAGTGTCTCTCCACATCCTTGAGATGGAAGCCATAGTGGGATCCGTGCAATGATGCAGAATGGCCGACTACAGAACCAGATAGATGTTCAAGACTACAGCAGAATCAGAGCTAATGGAATATTGAACAATAAAAAGAAAGATGTAAATATTGTATCTGGTACATTATGTATTTTTCACCAACTCATTTCAAGAATGTGCAATCTCTTCATCAGGAACAGATACAACTGGAGCTTTAGCAGAACTTTACAAAAACTGAACCACGATCATTAAAGTAAAGGAAAAGCGAACTACAAGTGTTAAAGTGGATGTAAACCGGATTCATGAAATTTGAGCTGGGCACATATATCTGCAGTATTTTGTTATCTCTCTTTAATGAGCCAAGTCCCATAGCTCTCTTCTGAACTGTTCCTCTGTTATCAGCCTGATAACTCCTGATAAATTCTCAAGACACTTTAGACAAAAGCAGCCTGAATCTTCAGTCAGGGGAGGTTGCTAAAATAGATTAACAGGGAGCAGGTCCTATTACAAAACACCTCCGAAGGTTTCTGCCTATGATGAGAGGGGGTGTGTGACTTTCCTCCAATGAGCTATTTTAGCTATCTTGGCTGTATGCCCAGACATCACACTCTGTGTTAACCAGGAAGAGAAAATCTCCTAAACACGTCAACTTTCTAAAACTTATATAAAATGTGAAGACAGCAGATATACAAGTAAAACCTATGTAGGGAGATTTGGTTCATCCCTGTGTATCATCTAAAGCTGTTCACTTCACTGGGTGTATGAGGGGGGGGGGGGGTTACATCCACTTTAAGAATGTTGCCTTTGTGTTTTTCCTACCTATAGTGCATAGTTTTTAGAAAATGGAGCTCTAAAAAAAATATATAATAATAATAAACCCTTTTTAATTGCCCCAGTGCAGTCCTGTGATGCTTTAGCTCCCGTGTTATTCTCGCTCTCTTGAATTTTGGAAACAATGGAGAATCTCTTCTTCCCCACCTTTGGAGTTGTACTGGTGTCCTATAGGCTCCATCGCTGATTCTTCTTGGTGACATCTCTTGACCAATTGGATTGCCTTACAACTTGATCTGGAACCCAGGACGTGGAGGTTCCATATTTTGGTGGTAACACCATAAGACTTGTTGACTCACTGAGCATATGCCCATTTGAGTCCTCTCATTCTGGGGTAAGCCTCACCTCAACATTGATGTCACGTGGAACCCCACTTCTAGTCACATAATTCGTTTTTACCGTTTATTTAAAGACTGCTATGTTTAAAACAACTTTTGCATGATGGCACATAGACTTTAGTCATTATTATTAAGTCATTATTATCAGTTTTTGTGGTCATTGCAGTGTATATTAGTTTGTATACATATGTATGCATTTCCAGGTTTTGAGCGCTGCACATAATTTAACTTTTTACTGATTCTCAATCTTGTGACTATCCGTTTGAACGCTGCAGGGATTGTGAATGAACTACAGGGCACTTGAGAACTACAAGCCATCTTCTGCAGTAGAGGATGGGTCTTGTAGTTCTCTCATTCACAGATTCCTGTGAATGAATGGAACGGATGTGTGGGAAAAAACCTGCACAGCCACGTGGTTTTAAAAATGTGACAGTGGTTGCAGGAAAAAGATCCCCCCCACCCCTTGCCCAGTGTCATGGAGGGAGGTTTGAGACAGTCAGGGCATGTGCTGGATCATGTTATACGTTGCACCATAAATATGAGTGTAACATGTGCCAAAAGGTGAACACTAAAGGTTCAGTTTTTTTTTTAAATAACAAAACAGGTCATACTTGCCTCCACTGTGCAGTTAGTATTGCACAGAGTAGTCCCGATCCTCTTGTTCTGGGGTCCCATGGCAGCTCCTATGGAGCCTCACCGCAAAGGATAACCCCCTCTGGGAAGCTCTATCCCGAGGGGGTTACCTTGCAGACACGTCCATAGCCGCCAAGTGTATGACTCGGCCCCGCCTCCAGCGCCTGCATAATTGGAATTGATTGACAGCAGCGGGAGCCAATGGCTGCGCTGCTATCAATCTATCCAATAAAGAGCCGAGAAGCAGCAGAGAAAGCGACACGAGATCGCGCCCACGGAAATTCGGGGCTCAGGTAAGTAAAACAGGGGGCTGGACAATGCAAGGTGTTTTTTGCATAGGATGCATTATGGTGAAAAAACACAAAGGTTTACAACCCCTTTAACAAACATTCTATTCTATAATCTATTCTGCCTACAAAAAAAAAAAAAGCACGAAGCATAAAAACACATCAAAAACATATATAAAACCCACGCAAATAAAAAAATATAAATAAATACTAAAAAGAAAATACAAAGCCAAATACAACTCTGCCCCAAGTTACATCACTAGCTTGTCTTAAAATATTACCAAAGTCATCCTCATTGCTTCTCCCAAGACCGCCAGCTCTTCGCTTCCTCATCACCTGCAGGACTTCAGAGTCTCTACCCATCCTCTGGAACACCCTATCTCAATGTGTCCTGCAATCTCCTACTTTGTTCATCTTTAGGAAAGACCTGAAAACTCACCCTGCCTCTAAGTGAGCTGACTTTCCTCCATGAACTTATCCCCACACAGTTGGAACCATTTGCATCACGTGCCTTTTCCATTTAGATTGTAAGCTTTTAATCATTAAGAACATTTTTGTGTGATTCGGAATTGCAGGCAAAATCGGTTTCTGTTTGGGATTCCAAAGCGCCAATTGTGATTGGAGCCTTAAAGCATAGTCTACTAAAAAAAAAAACAAAAAAAAAAAAACAACAATTGATGTTCTGAAAGCACCAATGCCCCTTTTGTTGTGCTTCTCTAGTTGTATGATCCATTGATAAGGGCCAAGAAAAAAAAAAAAAAAAAGAAGAAGAAGGATATGACCAACAGACTGAAATCGCTGAAAAAAAAAAAAAAATACAAAAACGCGCTCATAAAAGGAAACAAAAATTACAGAGCATCAGTGTGGAACCCAACTTTTTCTTATCACTTAATTGAACTTATCAAGCCAGCAGGGCAGACATTTCCCATTTCATTGTCCCTTTTATTTTTATACTGATTAATTAATCCTTTTAAAGAAATGTATTATTTCTTTCGGACAGCCATGTCAAGCCTTTTCAAAGTACACAGAACACAGAGAACATTGAAGATGTATTGCATGCCTGTTATCTGTGAGGCCTCTATACAGTATTATCATTCAAAGCACCAATGAAAAAAAAAAAAAAAAAGTTTAATTAGAGCCTTTTGCCAGAAGTGCCCTTTCTGGGTTATACCTGTCCTGACTCAATATGATATTTATCCAATGTTTTGGTCCGCTTGTCACTATCGAAAATTGGCAGGATAATTAATTTTTCAGTAAAAGCCAAGTTATTTTTTAAACTTCCTGTATGAAACATCTTGCACTTTCATAAATGTCAAAAGTGTCAGAACACATAAGCAGAAATAAAACCAGTGTTCTGCATTCCTATTAAAACTGCATGACCTCTTCAACTGTCTCACTTAGCAAAAGAATAGCAGCGTAACCTAGAAAAAAACACAGCATATGCCACATTTACCGACCTAATGAAAAGGCTTAGGTCAGAGCTGTATAGAGAGGTAATACACACACTGACTGGTTCATTGTTAGAAATGTTATAGCCAAGAGGTTCATAATATATTTGTAGACAGTTTTTGTAGCACTTGAAGAATTCCAAACATGGTAAATTTTTAAAGTTACATTTGTCCAAATTTGGACCATACCTGGCTGAAGCCCCTGGAGACTGGAAATCACTGAAGTAGACACTGCTACTTCAGTGAACGCCACTTGCCTATGGGTCCTGCACAGAGTGGCCAGCCTGAACAGCTGCTGTTCAGTCCAAACACCATTCATAGAATGCTTAAACATTTCTTAAATGTATCCGAAAACGCCCTCTGATTGGATGAGGTAGAGAGTCATGGTGGTGATGTCACACTCTCCACCTCATTAACTTAGAGAACACTTTGCATTTTTTTTTTTTAATTAATAGTATTCTTCCAATGGCACCTGTGCCAAGCAGCTGACCTCATGTGTTCACAATGCAGCAGGTCTGCCACGCAGCTTGGGACCTGAAACAAGTGGAGATCACTAGTGTAGCAGTGTCTACTTCGTTGATTTCCAGCTCCCAAGGGCATTGGCCAGGTGTATTAAATAAATGGTAACATTGGTCCAAGCTGTACAAATATACCATACCTGGAATTCATTTTTAAGAGAATTTGCACTGAACTAGCTTTATAAACCAAAAAGAGAAAAACTGGTTTTATCTAATCAAAACAAAAATAAAAAATACTGTAGGGCAGTTTTCAAACATGTCAGGCCATGCAACATACAGTACTACTCAGGCCCCACACCAAGACACAAGTATATATGCAATATCATACAAACACAGGTGCAGTGAAGCAGACTTGGTCTGCTTCACTGCCACAGCAAAGGGCATCCCTGGCTGATATTTCTTTTACTTTGTATTGGATTGAAAAAAAGGGATGCAGAGCATATCATATGAGGAAGGACACTAGAAGACACCTACAGAGGCCGTCCCCTCAGTACAAAAGTAAAAAGGTAACGTATCAATAGTACAAATGATTCCGGTAAAGGAGATGTAGTACTACCCCCGAAGGAGCTGCTGGTTTGTTTTTGGTGGCACGTTACCTCTGTCTTCTCGCCGTCTAAGGTACTGGATGACAGCTGTAATAAAGTCAATGTCCAAATTTTCTGTGCTTTTATTACCCAGCCGGGTAAAAACTATAGAAGTAGAAGTAGGTGAAGGGATAGAAGAAATGGAAATGGTGAATTCAGGGTTTACTGGTGTGGAAACAGTCCTGCTTCCAATGAGAAACTTCTTCACCACTCTAGCCAGAGTGAATACAGTGCACCTGGATAGGCCTCTCTCAGCAGCCAGAGTGTCACTCTGAACTTTAGGTTAAAGTCTCTGCCACAGACCCTCCTAAAGGTGGAGACAATCTCAGTCCAAAATCCCTCTCAACTGGATTCAGCACCCGGATCTCCTTTAAATAGCTTCAATTACATCAATAACTGACAGGCGACAACCGTCCAGCCTCTCAGGTACGAAGTGTCCTTTCGATGAGCAGAAAGGCCTCCCCTGCGACACCAGCCTCGTGCTCGGTGTCCCTCAGACAGGTTCTCCATCGACCAGCTTCCTCCACTTTGGACGGACAACACAGGACCACTTGTAAATCTGTAGACTTAGTCTGCTTACTGAGCCTACGAGGTAGATTGATGCTCCAGACCAATGTGGTCCCGGAGCCAGGAACACACCTTGCAATGCAGATTGCTTTAACCTGTACAGACAGTCCACTATTAAAGTAGTCATTGAACAATGGAAACGACATGGAGAATTTCTTGTGTTTACTGTAGGAGTAACTTTACAACAGAAAATATACAGCAGCTTTCATGGAAGCAATATTCTGTTTATCACTTGACACCAAGGGTTGTCTGTTCCTGTACCTTTGCTGGCAAAAACAAATGCGTTGGTAATCTGAGTGCGGATGCTGATGTCAGAATTGTTGTCTTTTGCCACCAGACTGTGCCCATGCCATCTAATGTTTATGGCAAGTTTTGTGTGTGTTCTTGTATCTGGTATTAAGAATAAAATGCATACTATTTGGTAACAAAAGTCCCACAACATTTCTGATAAAAAGAAAAAATCAGTCTGTGTGTCAAAGATTTTTACAGAAGTATTTCATCTACTTGTATATTCATAAATATGGCCAAAAACACTGGCAGACAAATTGTAAATTTGATGCATTTCTTACAAGATTGTAAAGTGGCTAGTAAATAAATGCTCTAGTAAATGTAAGTGTTAATTTAAAAATATTGTACTGTGCCTTGCAAAGTGCTAGAAAGCATGAAAATTGTTCAGATAGTTGCAAGTGACCTATAACACTTCAAATGTAACATCTTCAAGAAAATCCAGATAAGGCTGATGCTTTTAATAAGTGAGAAGCTACAGAGCAGCCAGTACCCTGCCGTCCCTTCTTACGATTATACGACACTTGACTTGTCCAATTAGATGAAAAAAATGTGAATTTCCTGCCAGCAGATGCTGCAATAACTAGAAATCATCACCAGGAAAGCATGACTTACTGCCATTTACAATAACAATTATTTCCAACAAATGGAAGTTTGTAAGGTAATGTAGGCCATAGTAAAAGTGTATGGACAAACACAAATATGTACAGTTCTTTGCATAATTATTCAACCCTTTTGGTCAGTTTCACATTTTAAAGCATTACAATTTAAATGTATAGAACATGTTTAATAAGAAGTTTGTCCATGGACGGACACAGCTCCTTAAATCTTGACAAGTGGGTTATGTTCCATGTTTACAGGAGAGGACTAGGCAGAAACATGTTAGATAATTAAATACTTGTTACATTAACAGAGTTGAACAGCCCCGTCCAGGGGGTGGTCCCTCCAGACATAACCCTCCTCACTGCAGCATGCAGCCTCAGTTCGTAACAAGCAGTACAAACCTAAAAAGGAGGGGTGGGTGCAGTGTCCGTCCATGGACTCAGAGAAAAGGATTTTACGGAGAGTACAAAAAATCATATTTTCTCTTATCGTCCATGGACGGACACAAGGAGGTGCAACTTTAAACAGCCGCCTGCAAAAACTAGCGGCCGAAAGAAGCATCTTAAGATGCACTCACAGCAACCATGTAAATTCTGGGAAAGGCGTGAACGGGCAAGCAAGTCGCCGCCTCGCACATCTGTGAGACCGACGCATGATATCGGAAAAAAAAACAGGAAGCACCAATTGCCCTGGTCAAAAGTGCCGTGACCGGAAAGGGGGGCCCGCCCCTTAAAAGCCTGTATGACAGCCTACCTGATCCACCGAGAAATGGTGGTTGACAAGACAGGCCCTTTTGTGGACCAGACACCGACACAAAAGAGAGAGTCAGATCTCTGAAACGGAGCTGTAGCAGGCTGATTCAACCGCGAAGCGTGTACCACACCTAAAGTATGAAAGGCAACCTCCGTGGATGCGCCGGACGAGGACAGAAGGATGTCCTTATTCCGCCGAAAGGCCGAAACCACCTTCGGAAGAAGGGAAGGTCGCGGGTGCACCACCACCTAATCCTTATGGAGGATCAGGCATGGCGGCTTGCAAGACAAGACCGCCAACTCAGAAACCCCTCTAACAGAGGTAATGGCCACTAAAGGGGCCACCTTCTGAGATAGTCAAGAGAAAATCTCTGATGTTTCCAAAAGGAAGGTTCCAGAAGAACCGAGAGCGCCAGAGTCAAAACTCATGGGGGGAGAGATGGGCCAAGAGGGGAAGTATATGGCAAACCCCCTCACAAACAAGGCACCCACCAGGGAACAGGCCGCAAAAAGCCACTGAAAGAACACAGCCAAGGCGCAACAATAGATCCTCCGGAAGAAGACTACCGTGCCCTCAGCATTGTTGAGAGATGACAGAGTCGGACAGACCCCGATCTCTTAAAGTCTGGCTTCCAATAGCCATGTTGAGCAAGTCAGTGACTGTAATACAGGAGGAAGTATGGGATCTCAAGACAGAGGTACCTCCCGCCCTGGCAACCGCCAGGGTACATCCGCTACCAGGCGCCCCGAGATCGGCGCACCAAGGACGCCGAGGCCAAGCTGGAGCGGTTAGAATCATCAGGGCCTCCTAAGCCTCCACTCTGTGGAGCAGCAGAGGAAGCAACTACAATGGCGGAACGGCAAAAAATTGCAGATACAGACCCCACAGGGCCACCAGCGCGACTGACGCGTCTGTACCAGATCACTAGACCTGGCCACTAACTTTGACACCCTTGCGGTGGAGACGAGCGGCCAGGAGATCCATGCCCTGTGAGGCTTACCTACCTGTAAGGGAGCCGAAACACCCCAAGCACAAAGACCAGTCGCCCTGGTCCAGCATTTCGCGACCCCAGTAGTCCGCCTGCTTGTATACCTGAAGGTAGACTGAAGCCACGGCCGTGGCGTTGTCTGGCTGAAACCACATCGGATGACCTTGCAACCTCCTTGACCATGAGGAGAAGCATAGCCTGAAACAGTAGGACAATGAACGGTAGACAGGGTCCACAGCACCTGGTAAGACCCAGGCAGTCTCCCACCCAGGCACTAGCCAGGCCCGAGCCTGGGTAGCTACCGAGACCAGACGAGAGCGGGCACATTCAGGGAGGTGTGGCCGCAGATCCACGCAAGTCCAGCGACTCAGAGCCGACTGGACCCCCCAGCCCCTGAGCTACACCTTCTGGCCTAAATGTTTAACACCCACCCGAATCTTCCGAGGGTCTAAACGGGAATAACACATCCACTAGGTCTGAGACAGAAGCTGCTCTCAGAAGAAAGCCGTCTAAGTAGCCAACGAGGCAAAGCCTCGCTGTCCCAACAAGGTTAGGATAAGTGCGAGCTCCTAGCTGGAAACCCATGGTGCTGACGCCAGATCAACAGGGAGGGCCACAAGCTGACAGAGACCCTCTCTCACCATGAAGCACAGAAAGAACACTGACATGCACAAAACAGGACATGCATGTATGCGTCCCTGATCTCCGAGGACGCCAGGACGTTCCCCGGATGGAGCGCAGCTACCACCAAACTAATGGATTCCATGCGGAACTACCCAACGTTTCACAAAGGTATTCAGGGCCTGAGGCCCATAGAAAACCCCAAACCTCTCGTCCTGCAGCAAAGGTAAAATTACCCCGCAGCTTAGCAAGTCCCCCACCACCCAAGGCAGACTGATGGGCCGGGAGAGGAAGACACGAGGAAAGAACTTTGTTCCGTGGATAGGAGGAAACCCTATCTAGTACTCCGAAGACACCACCTCACAGACCCACTGGTCGGAGAGCAGGGAGGTTTCACCGAATTGTGAACCTGCAAGCCGCCCCCCCCACCTAGAGACAGGGAGGTAGGATTACATACATTGGCAGGATTTGGGTGCCCGCGTGATCGGCTTACGCACCCAGGGACGGATTAGACCCCCAGCTGGGCCTTTGACAGCCTGGGAGGGTTGCCCATAAATAATACACACACATAGTGTGTATGTATATTATGTAGGTGTATGCACACATGCCCTTGGAGGAAACCGGAGTACCCGGAGGAAACCCATGCAAGCACAGGGAGCGACAATGCAAGCTCCAGGCAGATTGGTGTCAGTGTCCGATTCGAATCAATGACACTCTTGCTGCCAAGTAATGGAGTTAACCACTACACCACCGTGTGCATAAAACACCACTGTGTGCATAAAACCATTCTGAAACAGAAGCCCTGGATAACAAGGGCGCAGCATTCAATGAAGCATCACAGACCTATATGAGGCCTGGACCGGCTGGTCCGCTAGCCTAATAACTTTGGGGGAGAGTCGGCGCTCCTCCACTGTCTGGTGCAAAATGCTCACTCCGTGACCGAGACCCCAGAGTAGCGGCCACAATAGGCCGCAAGTCAGACCCCAGCATGGTAAACATGGAAAGGGTCAATACTTCGGATCTGCCATCAGTCAGATCCATACAAGCAGGGCCTCCCGCAATAGGGAGAATGGTCACCTATACATGACACCCGGAGGGTCCACCACCGGAGGAGAAGCCCACCTCTTGAAAGGACTCTCCTCAAAGGGGCACTGAACTGCCCGGCGGTGAGGGACTACAAAAGCCCTCATCGGCTTTTCTCATTCCGCATCTAAAAAATTATCAAAGAAGGGCACAGAAGGAAAAAACCTACACAGAACGGTCTGAATTGTGAACCAAAAAAAGACAGAGCCCTCGGCGGAAACCCAGCTGCACTATCCAGCCGAGGAGAGTGCCGTACAGCAGTGAGAAGCGCACCCATAATGCCTTATCCTGCACAGACCCAGGTATCTGGTTCGCGGCTCCATAACAGAGCATTCCCCAGGGGATAACATGGGGAGGGGGCACTCCTTTAACCCCCGCCCATCCGCAGTCCGCCCCTACCCTGGCACAAAAGTGTCCAGAACCAACAATATAAGCCTCTGTGGGAATCCCAGGTGCCAACACCTGCTGACTGACTCCATAGATTAACCACTTGCCTACTGTGCACATACACCCCCTTCCTGCCCAGACAAAATGTTAGCTTCTGGCACTGCGTGGCTTTAACTGACAATTGCGCGGTCGTGCGACCTGGCTCCCTAACAAAGTTGATGTCCTTTTTTTTTCCACAAAAAGAGCTTTCTTTTGGTGGTATTTGATCGCCTGTGCGGTTTTTATTTTTTGGGCTATAAACAAAAAAAGAGCGTAAATTTAAAAAAAAAAAAAAAAAACACAATATTTTTTACTTTTTGCTATAATAAATATCCCATTAAAAAAAAAAAAATGTTTTTAATCTCAGTTTAGGCCGATACGTATTCTACATATTTTTGGTAAAAAAAAAATGTTCCCGAGTATTGGGCCGGTGGCGGAGGCACTAATCTCAATTCTACTAGAGCCCAAGTCGGTGGCAGAGACTTGTTCCTTCTCAACGCTTCCGAATGACACCCTGGCTGCCAGGCCTGAGAGAGGGACCTGTCCAGGGGCACTATATCCACTCTGGCTGGAGTGGCGACGAAGCAAAATTAATCATTGGAGGCAGGACTGTTTCACTTATCCATAGCCTGAATCTGCAAAGTTCTCTTCTTTTCACCAGCCTATCCTATCTACCTCAAGTTGACTGTTGGTCATGTTTGACCCAGAATAAAAGCACAGAAAACATCAACTAATTGTCTGGACATTCCATCATTGCTCATCACACCATCCACCCCTAGACACATCACAGAGGTAACAAAAGTATGCTGATCCCAAATCTAACCAGCGGCTCCGAGGGGGTAGCGCTACAAGTAAAATAAAATAAAATTTCTCCTCAGGGCGCTGGGCCCAAAGGGAGGCATACGTCCATCTCCTTTGCTAGGCAGAACGAAACTGAGGCTGCATGCTGCAGTGAGGAGGGTTATGTCTGGAGGGACCACCCCCTGGGCGGGGCTGTTCAACTCTGTTAATGCAACATGTATTTAAAATTATCTAACATGTTTCTGCCTAGTCCTCTCCTGTAAACAGGGAACATAACCCACTTGTCAAGATTTAAAGGAGCTGTGTCCGTCCATGGACGATAAGAGAAAAAAATAATTTGGGGCACAAAAGCTCATTTTAAAAAGTATAAATAACTTTATTGTAAAAGTATTCAGCAGCTCTGAGTCAATACATGTTAGTGCCACCTTTGGCTGAAGTTACAGCTGTGTGTCCTTTGGGTATCAGTCTGCTCATATGGACCTTGCAAAATGCCTATTCTTTTTGTCAAAATTGTTCTGGTTCTGTCAGGTTGCATGGAGAATGTGATGCATGTGCCTATATGTCTCAGTTTAATTCTCCCTGCTTGCCATGTGTGTGTGTTAGAGGTTTCATGTGTGATTCAGTCCTCGGCTAACAGGTTATTGAAGTGCTAATGTCCCCTCACTATTTCTAAAGGTTAATTGATCTATTGTGTTGTGTGAAGGAGATCTGTGTTTACCCTTAAAAGATGTTTATTGTATCATCAAGCTAAGTGATTAGATAAGTGGTATGTTAATTATTCTGATTGCTTCATTGTAGTAATTACCTCCACTGATGTCATTATCTAAAGAAATGTGTCTGCATGGTCGTCTCAGAGGTGTCTCCTATAATCTGTATGGGAACCCCCACTGTGTGAGGGGGGGCGGAGATTTCATTGTTCCTGACAAATTGTAACCACATATAAGCTGAGAGTTGATTCATTAAAATTGTCTTGTTCTAGCAGTAAGTCTGGACTCATGTGTGGCTTATTGGGCGATTCCAGGAATATCCCTCCTCATGGAATATTGGGGTGATTTGCTTTTATGGGAAGAAGGGAAGACTTTGACGGGGATATCATTCTAATACCGTCACAGAGAATTTTCAATAACATACATTTTTAAGTCTTGCTACAAAATCTTAACTGGATTAAGTTCAGGTCACTTGGTCATCCTGAGATGCTCAGTTTCCTGGTTTTAAACTATTCCATTTTAGCTCTGGCTGTGTGTTTAGGGCCATTGCCCCGTTTGAAAATTATCTTGCAGACATACAATATTTTCTCTGGAATTGCTCAGATTGTGGCTTAAAGGATAAAATTACATTACATCCATTTTCAGTGTAACATGCAACAGATGCAGCAGCCCCAGCACCCGCCCATACCCCGCTTTGACAGCAAGACACATCATTTATTCACAGAGCTCTGTGAATGTGAAAACTACACGTAACAACAGCCTTTGCGGCTGTTGGCTTGTAGTTAATGAACTACCAGGGCTCTGTTGCATGCTCTAGGTAGTTCATGGAATATTCCTGTCAGCTTGTAACTTCCAGTAACTGTCTGCAAGAACCTTGCATTGCACACCTGATCTGCCGATTGCAGGTACAATGCTTTGAAGGCTCAAAATAAAAAATAACAATTAAAAATGCAAATTGTTTTACCTGCAAAAAAGGTGTGCATTTATTTATAGTTGTTTTTACAAAAGGTGAACTTATCCTTTAAACTTCCCTTAGTTCTGCCAAATCACTGCTGATGAAAAGCATTCCGGAAATCTACCACCACATGCTTACCACACTGAGGAAGGAGTGCTCAGAATTATAAGTGGTGTATTCTTTCCACCACATACAGCATTTTACATAAAAGCAAAAAGTTCAGTTTTGGTCTAAAAAGTTCAGAGAACCTTTTTGTCAGGAATCGGCAGCAGGGATGGCTAGATATGTGTGGCTACACAGGAGACTAAGACCAGACTATACATATTTAAAGCAAGATTTTTTTACAAAATAAACCAAAATCAATCCAAACACCAGCAAGCAAAGAAAAGTGAACCAAAAACAGTGACAGAATACCCAACTTGAGAACCTAACAAACCGAAAGCTTAAAAGGAGAAGTATAGCCAAAAGGTTGTTTGGCTGTACTTCTATGGGTCACAGCAGGGCAATTCATTTGCCCCGCTGTGACCTGCTTTCAGCAGAGAGTGGACTGAAGTCCACTCCCTGCTGAGGCCACCAATATCATTCCGACCACAGAGTCTGGATCTGCCAGGTGCCTGGACTGACACCCCTCTTAGCCTCTCAGTGAGCTGCTGAGACGGCCGCTCCGCCCCCTACACAGTTCAGCACTCCAATGAGCGAGGAGGGAGAAGAGCAGAGAGCTGCGGCTGACAGTCCACAGCTCTATGCTCAGGGAGCTCTGAAAACCGAGCGATGAACAGCGCTCAATCGTTCGGCTCTCAGTGCAGAGGCGCTGGGGACAGATGCAGAATCCACCAAGGTAAGTATGAACATGAAAAATTAATTTCTTTACTTCGCTTTTAACTAGCAACTAACTATATACAATATGTATAAAATGTGGAACACAGAAAAGCAGGGGAAACCATAACTGGGATCAAAAACAAGGGGGAGCACAGCAGCAGGGTACCATGCAAAAGATCAGGATCAATAGCAAACAGTATCACTTTTTTCCTCATGTCTGGAGTTTGCTAAAAGCCTCGATATTTTTTTAGCATTCTTATTTAACTTGCCACTGTTCCATAGAGCTCAGTTTGTGACAATATAGAAATAGTCTTGTTATTTGTGGTTCCTCTGGTTGTGGGTCTCTGCAGCTCTTTCACAGTTACCACTGGCCTCCATTTCCATCCTTAGCCATGCAATAATATTTTTTTAATGGCCTTTTCTAAGCAGAGGTGTAGTTGTGCTAAATAATCTCTTTCCAAGTACTACAGGGGATTATTTAAATGATTTTTTTTTTTTTATGTAACTTTTTTAGCCCTGACTGGTACATCTCTAGAATTTTATTTCAGACTTGTCTGGATAGCTTCTTGATCTCCATGATGCATAGTTAGGTTCTCCAACAGGCTCTGCATAAACAAGGGGTTATTTCCCATTCTTGTTACATTTTATTTACACCTAGGTGGACTTAATTTAACCAAGTACGAAACATCTGAAAGCAAATGGTTGCACCAGAACTTGTCTAGAGGTTTCATAAAACATTTTAGGAAAACTGGGTTTACATATTTATTACCAAATTAATTTAATAAACAACATACTTTTTCTACTTTGATGCCATTTTGTGAAGAACGTTGATAAACCATCCATAATTAAAATCGGTTTTAACTGAACCCTGTAGCACTAAAAAATGTTTGAGAAAAACTCAGAGGCGATGAATACGTATTTAAAGCTGTGTAAGCAGTTTCGTACCAATACATGCAGGTAAAGGATTTATAGTTTACATATTTTCTAACCACTCTGCTCCAAGGTTGAATTGTCTGATGGTTTATGGGAATGTTCTGTTCCTCGTCTACTATATTTACATACCTACCAGCTTTCAGAGATGGCAAAGAGACAATACTTAATGTTTTCCCACAAAAACATGCCACACTACCAGTCAGTCATACTCCAATCATTTCAGAATCTTAAAGTATAACTAAAAGCAAAACTTTTTCTTTAGTTTTGGCCAGAATGGAGAGGGATTAGAATGTTTGTCCGTTTTTATTGCGGTCTGTGCCCCGTTTCACCCTCTCTATTTGTCCTGTTTACCATTAGCATTGAAAATTTGAAATAAATCCTGCATTTTGGGTTGTCCCTAGAAAAGTAATAGAGGGGAAATCTACCAATGTGGACACTAGTTCTGGTGGCCTGGGGGTCCCAAATGGAATTCCCTTAACTTGCAAGGATTTCTTCTCACTTCCTGTTTTGGTTATAAACAGGAAGTGAAGGTAAATCTCCTCAATGGGGTACAGAGGGCAAAAAATGAACCGACAGGGGTTATAACCCCCCCCCCCTTACTCTATTGAAAATGAAAAGTTTTGCCTATAGTTCTACTTTAAAAAAATATAAATGAAGTACCAAATCTAATCAAGTATTGAATACAGTTACTATGTGATGCACAAGGCTTATAAACGTAAAAAAAAAAAAAAAAAAAAAAAAAACTTACTTTACCTTCCCTAATTTTATCTTTGTGTCGAAAAAACAGCGTGGGGATCCCCCCACAATCCATTCCAGACCCATATCCAAGCACGCCGCCCGGCCAGTCAGGAAAGGAGTGGGGACGAGCGAGCGCCCCCCCCCCCTCCTGAGCTGTACAAGGCCGCATGCTCTCAACATGGGGGGGTTGGGTGCTCTGGGGCAGGGGGCGCCCTGTGGCCCCCCACCCCAAAGTACCCTGTTCCCATGTTGATAAGGACAGGGCCTCTTCCAGACAACCCTGATCGTTGGTTGTCGGGGTCTGCGGGCGGGGGGTGGTCCACGTGGGTCCCGGAGCATGATGGGACTGTGACGCCATAAGAGACCTATATAAAAATCGGTGCGAGCCGCGCACCCGGCATTACAGCGGGAAGAAGATTGTTTTTAAAAAGGTCAATTTATCACGGACCCAAAAGAAGCAAGTGATACATGATGTTAAGATGTACTTGTTCTGAGTCTGTCCATAATTCCTAAAGAGCTGTAGCAAGCATTGAAATATGAGGCGAGGAACATTTTAAGCAAAAAAAAAACGTACTCACAACCTAATGGTATTTCCCCATTTTCTAGCCCGATCACTAAAGCGAACAATCATACAAGAGATAAAAATAATAAAGAGTGCAAAAATGGTACTATAACATTAGAAACCAAGTAATAGATTTTCTGCAAGCACAGATCCTTGCTGGAGCCACCCGGGGCGAAAATGCCAAGGGCAAGAACCTTTTATTATAATCAACTACAGAGACGAAAAATAATATGATCGAACAATGCTGAATATGCATGTCATTCAGGCAACGTTAAGTTTGTCAACTCAATTAAGATGTCAATACTGAGCTTTCAAACGCTACAAGCAGCCGGGTCACTACGAGCCTGTTAGACAGTGAGATATCTTTTTAACACTAATGCAAATTCTGTTAAGCAATTTATAGTCTCCATTGTGAAACGCTCAGCATAAATACAGTAACGGCATCAATTACAGTATGACCTGTCAGGGAGTTTAGCACACCAATTTCAAAGTAAAATAGTTTATGCAGCAAAATTTTACTTTCATTACCAATATAAAAAAAATACATATCCTTCTAAAGGGCAAAGCACCAACGATAACTTGCATGGCATCAGCCAACGAACAAGGATTCGATTTTCAATGCAATTTTGTAATGCATTGCGAATTGGAGCAGTTTGGATACGTTTTGAATGTGAGTTTTTACTACAGTCACTCATCCTTGCTGTTCCAGTAGGCCTTGTGAATTGGGCTGTTAGAGCATGCAGCATTGTACTATTTCAGCGCAGCTACTAGAAATACAGTGCATCCGGAAAGTATTCACAGTGCTTCACTTTTTCCACATTTTGTTATGTTACAGCCTTATTCCAAAATGGATTAAATTCATTATTTTACATAAAAAATTCTACAAACAGTACCCCATAATGACAACGTGAAAGAAGTTTATTTGAAATCTTTACAAATTTATCAAAAAGGGAAAATTTAAAAAAATTACATGTACATAAGTATTCACAGCCTTTGCTCAATACTTTGTTGAAGCGCCTTTGGCACCAATTACAACCTCAAGTCTTTTTGAGTATTAAGCTACAAGCTTGGCACACCTATTTTTGGGAAGTTTCTCCCATTCTTCTTTGCAGGACCATTCAAGCTCCATCAGGTTGGATGGGGAGCATCAGTGCACAGACATTTTCAGATCTCTCCAGAGATGTTTAATCAGGCTCAAGTCTGGGCTCTGGTTGGGCCAATCAAGGACATTCACAGAGCTGTTCTTTAGCCACTCCTTTATTATCTTGGCTGTGTGCTTAGAGTCATTGTCCTGTTGGAAGATGAACCTTCGCCCCAGTCCAGAGCACTCTGGAGCAAATTTTCATTAAGGTTGTCTCTGTACATTGCTGCATTCATCTTTCCCTTGATCCTGACTTGTCTCCCAGTTCCTGCCTAAGAAACATCCCCACAGCATGATGTTGCCACCAACATGCTTCACTGTAGGGATGGTATTGGCCAGGTGATGAGCGGTGCCTGGTTTCCACCAGACATGACGCTATTCATGCAGACCAAAAGAGTTCAATCTTTATTTCATCAGACCAGAGAATTTTGTTTCTCATTATCTTAGAGTCCTTCAGGTGCCTTTTGGCAAACTCCAGGCTGGCAGTCATGTGCCTTTTACTGAGCAGTGGTCTCTGTCTGGCCACTCTACCATACAGGACTGATTGGTGGAGTGCTGGAGCTCTGTCAGAGTGACCATCAGGTTCTTGGTCACCTCCCTGACTAAGGCCCTTCTCAACCGATCGCTCAGTTTGGCCAGGCGGCCCGCACTAGGAAGAGTCCTGGTGGTTCCAAACTTCTTCCATTTACGGAGGAGGGAGGCCACTGTTCTCTTTGGGGCCTTCAATGTTGCAGAAAGGTTTCTGTACACTTCCTCAGATCTGTGCCTCCATACAATCCTATCTTGGAGGTCTACAGACAATTCCTTGGACTTCATGGCTTGGTTTGTGCTCAGACATGCACGGTTAACTCTGGGACCTTATATAGACAGGTGTGTGCCTGTCTATATCTAAATCATGTCTAATCAACTGAATTTATCACAGGTGGACTCAAGTTGTAGAAACATCTTAAGAATGATCAGTGGAAACCGGATGCACCCAAGCTCAATTCTGAGTGTTATGGCAAAGGCTGTGAATGCCTAAGTGAAGTTCAACTCCCCCGCTCCCTTTCATTGGTGGTCAGTGGCAGTAAAATCCAAAACCTCCAACATTTGTGGTCAGTCCCTTTCATTGGTGGTCAGTGGCAGTAAAATCCAAAACCTCCAACATTTGTGGTCAGTGGCTGTGAGATTTAACCCCGCTTCAACCCCCTGCATTGTTGGTTACTGGTTGTCGAATTTATCCCCCTGTACTGATGGTCACTGGCAGTTAAACTTAACCCCCATTCAAAGTCATGGCAGTGAAAGTTAACTTTTCTCAACCCCCCACCCACTGCCATTGAGCATTGGTGGTCATGGCAACGAAAGATAACCCCCTCCCATTGCTGATAACATACCCATTACACGCTCCCACACTGCCCTCTTACCCCACATTGGGAGTTTGTTTGTACTATGGGCAAAGAGAACTGCACCCACATTAAAGTCCTATTTTCAGTGTTGGGTGCTGAAATACAAAGCACATGCCTGTTGCTGAGTCGTGTGTAGGTCACCAAGGTCTTAGAGACTCAATCAGTGAGATTCCTTTGCTTGAGTTCCCAGATTTGCCGTGACCATTACAGGATGTCCCACTTGAGCCATACATATTTTTGTTTTGTATTAAAGAAATCCTGTCATTGGACAATTTCAACAAAAATCTTCCCAAAAGCTTATATGTGCATGACACATTTTATGTTCATCTGTAAAAGCCTCCCTTACGTAGAAATCCAAACATGCTGAGACTGCTGCTTGGCTCCTCCATCTTGGATTTGATGACAGCAGCCCCTGGATCACACAAAGGATCCAAGTGGACAGGAAAGGTGGTAAAATAATGACAGGGACTTCTCAATGTTGGAACCTATAACTAAAATAATAATGAAAAATTCACTCCTGGGTGAGCCTAACGCAACAAAGTGTCTCTTTAAACGGATGTTAGGTAAATCCCAATCAAACTGTTGCTTTACACTTGAAGTGTAAATTATCAAGAAGGCCAAAGATCAAACAAATGTCTGTGAAGGACAATTAAATTCTACGTTTAGTTGAAACACTGAATTGAAGGCTCTCAAAACAGAGTTCTAAAGCTATATAGTCTCCCTGTATATCTTAAAGTGGTTGTAAAGCTCAAAAGTATTTGACCCCAATACATTCTCTGCATTAAGGAAAAAAATATACTTTTAATAGTGCTCCCCCCCCCCCTTGACTGAGAGCAGCAGTAGGTCATGTGTGCTCCTTTGAGCAGGCACAGCAGCTCATTAATTTGAATAGTCTGCTGTACCTGCAAGAAACACAGTCCCAGGCCCTTTTAAAAAAAATGCAGCTGAACAGAACTGCACATTAAAACGCTCCATGGTTTCTGATGCTTAGGGGGTAGCATTAAAAATGAATGGCACCTCTGTGTGTTTGCTAAAGACCAACTTGTTTTGCCTGCGAGTTGGGAATGCACACGCTTACGCATGTGTTCCTGATCTGCACATATGTGAACCTAGATTAAGGGTTTGTTTAGAATCCTTGAGCTGAGCGAATCAAAACAGGCTAAAAGGCAAGTACGCAGCATGTACCGCGTTCTTCCAAAATGAGTGTGTTGGTGTGTAGTGAGAAAAATAGGCATGCTGCAGTTTTATGCAGCTTAACACCCAAAAATGCAATACAACATGTGTCAAATGTATACACTACACTGCTGTGCAGAGGGTTAAATGAAGTGTTGAAAAAATAAAAACAAAAATGGAGTGCTGCGATATGTTGTAACAGCACATCACAGTGAATGCGTACAATGCACCATAACATGCGTCTGCTGGATGCGTTTTTAGCCCCAACAGTCAGTTTTTAATCTAGGGCAACATAATGGTTAGAAAAGGACCCTGTATTAGATAGACCTACTGTATAAGCAATAAATATTTAGAAGAATAGTGTAGTTATTAACACAGCTGCATTTGCTGTCATTTGGTAAAGCTTCAATTTACTCCACTAAATCGTAGTGAACCCATCACATGAGTTCCTTACCCTAAAGGCACTTACAAACCAATCTGTCAATCATACTCACACTTCATCTCAGTATGGCTTTGGTCTGTGAGGAAATTCACACCGAGAGAACAAAAAAAAATTCTCTGGTGGAAACAGAGGCCAGGACTTCAATGTTGCAAGGACAGAACTAAATGCCAACCTACTAGATAATTATTATGTATTATGGTCATATTTTGTAATTTCTTTTATATGGATACTTTTATATGAAAATTAAAACTTTTTGATATTTTTCTAAAACCATTGTGTTTTGTGCGTTTACCTTAAATATTACGAACAGCACCTCACCCAAAAAATCCCTATATTTGGAGGAGAATCTTTCTCTTCCTTATATGTATTTTTGTTTTTACAGTACCAGTAAAGTTAGCCCAATTTTTTTTGTATAATGTGAAAGATTTCACACCGAGAGAATCTTGAGAGAATGACAATCTTTATTCTAAGCACAAAAAATCCTGATTCTCATTTTGGCCAGAATCGTGCAGCTCGACAACCTACCATGCTGCTACTGTAATCCCAATTGAATAATAATCATCAGGATCCTAAAGTGGTTGTACAACCACTTTTACCTACAGGTAAGCCTATATTAAGGCTTACCTCTAGGTGCTGGAAATATCTCCAATACCTCCACGGTTTAGGAGATATTTACAAGAAAGTCGTGCGCCAATGTCTACGGCGCATGCGCACTTTAGAAAGAGCAGATTGCAATGTTTCTAAAGGGGTCATGCTGTGACTGGCGGCTCCCACGTGCATGTACGTGGGAGTGACGTCACCGGCCAGTCACAGAGCCGGAGTTCGCGGCCCCAGAAGGAAGAGGGGTGAAGATGGATGTTCTCTGCTAATGGGGACAGCGGTGACATCGCAGGCTTTGGTTTCAGGTAAGTTACACCTATTGCTTTACCTTTGCAGTGAAATAAAGAGGAAGTAAAACTCATCAGGCTTTACTTCCTCTTTAAAGCCCAACTCCAGTCAAATATATTGAAGGGACTTGTTTGGTTGATCACATTAGGAAGATTTGTACACACTTCCTATCCCTGTGACACTAGGGGTGTGTGTGTGTGGGGGGGTTGTCAATGATACATATAATTACAAAATGGAATAGCTGCCGTACAGCAAAGTATCATAACCACAGCATGAATGCAACCCTGACCGTCTTTGCAGCTTAAAGGTGGAAAAAAAAAAAAAATAACTAACCTCTGCTGCCTGCTCCAACTTCAAGTGCAAACGGAATCATACCCGACGTGTCTTTTTGAAACTATTCGTTTTTGTTAATCTTTACTACTAAAAGTTGTCAAATATGGAGGGACCGAATAGTTTGGAAACAAATGAGATCCTAAGAAATGTTTCTATGTACAGTACTTAACATGTGGAATACATATAATCACCTCTGTTTTATCAGCAGAGATAACTAAGGGTATCAGGCAAAAAAAATAAAATCCAACCCACAGGATAATTGGGATCATTCATGGTAATCCGTTATTACTGCTCACCCTAAATAGTAAGGCACATAGCATGTGCCCGCCTCTAACCTTCACTCCTGAAGCAGAATGGCTTTACCTCTTTGCTTTTAGCGCATTCTAAAGGAAAAAATATTGATTTGGAGAGGACATTCATACTAGCAATCTTAATGATGAACTGAACTTGTTCTGATTTGGATTATTCTCTGTGGTCACTTTTGCAGCTGTGTCACAGTCACTTTAGATTCCAAACAGTTGCTCTTTTGCATCTGCAGCTGTGTGATTAATGCATGGGGCTAATTAACAAAACTGGTAATGTGATAGCCATGTTCTGAGTTTCTCCGTGCAGATTAATATTCTGCTGTACTTCACAGTCCTGTAAAATCTATACACCCAGTGTAGTGTAACAAATTTATATGCATTACTGTGTGTCCTAGAGTTTCCAAAATCTATTAGGAAGAGTTAAAATTATTAATTTAAAAGAGAAAAGTGAGATTTCTAAATAACAAAACAGGCATACTCACTTAGACCCCTTTCACACTGAGGTGCTTTGCAGACGCTAGAACGCTAAAAATAGTGCCTGCAAAGTACCCTGAAAGAGCCGCTGCTGTCTCTCCAATGTGAAAGCCCCCAAGGGCTTTTAAACTGGAGCGGTGCACTAGCCGGACGGTAAAAAAAAAAAGTTTTGCTAGCAGCATCTTTGGAGCGGTGTGTATACCGCTCCTGCCCATTGAAATGAATGGGCACTGCGGCTATAAAGCCAGCAAAGCGCTGCTGCAGCGGCGCGTTGCGGGTGGTTTTAACGCTTATTCAGCTGCTAGCAGGGGTTAAAAGTGCCCCGCTAGCGGCCAAATAGCGCAGCAAAATTGATGGTTAGGCCGACGTGCCAACCGCCCCAGTGTGAAAGGGGCCTTAGTTGGATGCAGCATCAGTCTGATCCAATCCCTAAAAACGTACCTGGCTTCATATCGCTGCTCCAGCTCCGTCTCCGGCTCGTGTCACTCCCTTCAATTTCTGCTTTACAGGAAACACTGAGGGCAGCTTAGCAATTAACTCCTGCTGTCTTTAGTGCATGCCTATGGCTATAGATTGCTGCCACTGCGTGTTTCTATGGACGCACACAGCTCAGCACAAGGCCTGGTGAGAGCATGCATGTATGGGTACCTCTTTACTTCTCTTTTCTATAGGAGGCACCAGAAGGAAGGAGGTACTTGTAATGATGGGGGGGACCACTAGAAAAGGAGGAAAGCAACAGTTCTGTGTAATTTTGTTGCAAGAGGCAATTCATTCTTTAAGTTACAGGCAACTAAACCGAACATATTTGATTATTTTTCTACTGGTTGATCCGGTTATTTTCTACCTTGAACAGACCAAGTGGTCCAGCAAAAATATTAGAGGGTTGAGACAAACCATTTAAACTCTGACAGGGGTAGTTACAATGGCCAGCTTTTATTTACTGCATGTAAAAATATTATCCTAAAAAAAAAAAAAAAAAAAATGTTTGCTGTAACTTTTTAACGTGTTAGCTGGAGTTTGGCTTTAATCCATTAGTCAAATCTATCTAAATTTGCTATTGCATATAATACTACTCTATCCAGATAGACAATGCTGCTGTCGTAAGGTATCCTCTGTTGTTCCTCCACTGGAGTGGAGACATACTACCGTAATATAGGAAGTGTGCTACTGGCCGGATCACCAGGTGAAAATAAAGGGGGGGGGAAGAAAAATAAATGCACCCATTAAATGTAATCAGCAAGATATAATTTTTTTGTTTAATACAGCTCACTACAAAAAAAAAAAAAAGAAAGGAGACATCTCTCTCTATATATAGATATAGATCTATATTAGATTGATATAGATATACACACACACACACACACACACACACACACATACAGTTGTGTTCATAAGTTTACATACCCTGGCACAATTTATGATTTCTTGGGCATTTATTCTGAGAATACAAAAACTTTTTTCACTCATGATTAGTGTTTGGCTGAAGCCATTTATTATCCATCAACTGTGTTTACCATTTTTAAATCATAATGACCACAGAAACTACCCAAATGACCCCGATTAAAAGTTTACATACCCCAGTTCTTAAAGTGGAGTTCCACCCATTTTTTTTTGTTTGTCTGTGCTGCATGCTCTAATCTCATAGTGTTCAGAATGGACAATTTTTATTTAATTTGTTGCTTGTAAATACCTTTATTTTGTAGTCCTTCATTACTTCCTCCTCCTTATTAGCCTTGGCTATTTGCAAGGGTTTCTGGGATAGGCATCATGTTTCCCAGTAGTCCTTGCAAACCTGACTGAAACCTATTTCTTTTACCATTGCTTGTGCACTGAGCATGTGCGAGATATGCAAAGCTGAAATCCAGGAAGTCTGGCTTCATGATGCCCACACTTAAGATGGCCACGGTCTATTTCTAGATTATAAACTATCTAAATGCTGTAACAACCTAACAAAACGGACCTTAGTTTACAGACTAACTTTACTAGAATACATTAAGCTTGTGTATTACAGGGGTATTTATATTTAAAAAGTGAAATTGTGGGTGGAACTCCCCTTTAATATCGTGTATTGCCCCCTTTATCATCAATGACAGCTTGAAGTCTTTTGTGGTTTTTGTGGACGAGGCTCTTTATCTTCTCAGGTGGTAAAGCTGCCCATTCCTCTTGGCAAAAAGCCTCCAGTTCCTGTAAATTCTTGGGCTGTCTTACATAAATTGCACATTTGAGATCTCCCCAGAGTGGTTCAATGATACTGAGGTCAGGAGATTTAGATGGCCACTCCAGAATCTTCACTTTATTCTGCTGTAGCAGGGGGGGGGGGGGATAGAGAGGTAAGGTTGAATAAAAGACAGCCGTCCATCCAGCTCAACCTGTGTGGGTGTGTGTGTGCGTGCGCATCAATATTAGGTCCTACATTCCTGTATATTACTAAGATATTTATCGAAATGTTTTAAATCATTGACATTTCCCACTGACATCAGTGATTGTGAAAGGGAGTTCAACATCCTAACCGCTCTGACAGTAAAAGAAATCCTATGCCGTTTAAGGTTAAACCACTTCCCCTCCCAGAATTTTGATTCCCCCACCTGTAATTTGGGACATGCCACATGTCCTAGAAGGCTCTGTTGGGACATGCCACATGTCCTAGAAGGCTCTGGGACCATTCACAAAGTGCAGCGGGAAGCCAGCTGTGAAGTCACAAGGCATCATATTCAGTTTCCCACATTTATCATTCTGGCGCAGAGGACCAGAAGACCAGACAGTGGCGGTTCGTCCATAGAGGGTGCTGGAGCACCGCCCCCTTTGGCTCTCGCACAGCCACTGAAATACATAGAAATACATAGATTCATGCATTGGGTACAGCTAAAGTGACAAAGTGGCGTATCGCAAAAAATTGCCTGGTCATTAAGGGGGTAAAACGTTCCAGGGCTGAGGAGGTTGAGCAGTTAAAGTGGTTGAAAAAAATAAAGTTATCCCTGAAAGTTGTGATAAATAACTCTTTAGGCAATTAGGAACAAAAACACCCAAGCAAGTACTTCAAATTAAAAGTACTGCAAATTTGTGATCAAAATTATAAATTTGGAAGCCATTTTACAAATATATATATATATATATATAAAAAAGAGAGAGCGCGTGAGAGAGAGAGAGAGAGAGAGAGAGAGAGAGAGAGAGAGAGAGAGAGAGCACAAAGTAAAAAGGCAGATACAGTTTCGTTAATTGGTGGCTAAAATTCCAGGTCCCAAATACGTCTCTATTAACCCAGAGAGAACTGCGAGTCAGTCCTTCCTGATTAAGGCTATTCCCGGAAATCCTCACCCAAGGGACCATAACCCAAATATCTGTGCTTTATAGCACTCGTCCACGGCCCAGCCTTGGCATCCTGTACAATAAAGATCACTTCTAGCACCTACCTATGTTAGATTTTTATATATATATCCATCCCTCTACCATAGGTAGGTGCTAGAAGTGAGGATTTTTGTGAAGTCGCTGCCAGGCAGGTAAATTCCCAGATGTAAAGAATAGAGTGCTAGATCACAGCAGGAGACCTGTGAGCTGGGAGGGAGCCTCTTCCTTACACTGTCATGGAAGAGATGTCCTGGAACAGAGGGGCTGGAGAAGTGATTGGAACAGATGTCTGCTTAAGTTCTTCACCATGGACTCAGGGCAGGAGAAGGTCGGTCAGTGAGGCACAGTGGATATCTGGAAGAGGCATGCCAGGGGGAGCTGGGTGCGAGGCTAGAGGAGAGACTGTGGGGTTTTGTGTCAAATCAATGTGGCACAGGAATTGCAAGTCGGGCTAGCTGGGATCAGTAGTCCACCAACAAAGTCAAGCTGCTAAACTTCTAGGCCGCAAGAAGGGGTACTGCAGGCCCCTGGCAGTTCAGCAAGCCAGCAAGCATCTAGGACTATTCACAGTAATCCTTGGTGTAAAGTGAAGATGATGAGGCGGAAAGGCTAATGGTTCACAGGGAAGTTTGTGCAGGAGGAGAGGAGTTCTGGGAGTAACAGTCTGCGGGAGTTGATGCAGAGGAGGAGCAACGGTCTGCAGGGGAAGTGACTGATTATTAGAGCCTATCAGTTCTTCAACAGCTCAATTCATTTAACCAATTCAGTAACCACGATGGCAAAAGGATCTGTTCTATGAGCATCCCATATACCCTTTCCCTAACCAAAGTTATATCCCCCAAATAAACAAAACAAAGCAAATGACTGTTCATCGTCTCTGAGGTGATAGGTGGAGGTCTGGCAGCAGGGCGATATGGTGGATGTTAGTAACTAGTAGCAACTATCCGCTATATAGTTTATTATATTATATTAAATTTACACATACAGTACAGACCAAAAGTAAAATATATATATATATATATATATATATATATATATATATATATATATATATATATATATATATATATATATATATATATACATACACATACACATACATACATACATACACACACACACACACACACACACACACACCATTTAGGTTTTATTTTTTATTTTATTTTTGTAGATTTTATAGAGACTAACAGGTTCATTTTAATATGTTTTTACAATATTTCCAGTTATGGGACTTATTTTATGTTGCCAGAAATCAAACATACATCAAAAGCATAATTTTATTTATAAAGTCAGCAACAACACACTACACAGTCTGAATGTAATTTATGGACATTTAAATTTGGAAGCACTGCTCTTTTTGGCAATGAGAAACAGAGCCTGAGGGCAAAAAGCTTTAAGTTCCTAATAAAGTTTGTTAAGCGAACATTGTAGCAGATATGCCTGAGTGAAATTTTGCAAATGCCAGCCTATTTCCATTGGACCTTGCTGAGGAAAAGCACTTGCCAATAAGAAATTTAATTTACTGGAAAATAACATCTGGATGGAGTCTGCTCTCATCAAATTAGAGGGCACAGGGTATGTGTGTGTAAAACGGCAGATACACCACGCACTGATAGGGAATGAAGATCCTGTTTATAATAATGGTTTATGTGTGTTTTTAAATTATATGAATTTAATATAAAGCATGTACATGGTACCCATTAGGCATGATGGAAGCTTTCATAGAGACTTTTCTTGGACATATAAAAATACACAGCTTTGTGAATATACAGAAGAACACAAAAAATATTTTCCCCAAGAATAGAGTGACAGATTAAATGCTTCACTGATTTAGAACACTGAATAAGGAACAACCAAATAGAATTTCAGATTTTTTTTAGTAATGGATTAATATACTTTGCGGAGTACATTATTACATAAAAACTATATACACAGATCAATAAAAGATCAAGGCCCCCTTCACACTGCTGCAACCTAAAAAATCACACAATTTGGCACAATTTCAGGAAATGCCTGCGTAAACTTGAGCTCTATGGACCTCAGTTGCATTAAAGTCGGACCAAGGTGGTACAGGGACTACTTTGAAGTCGGTGCAACTTGAAGTCGCACAGATATGAATGGTACTCATTGGAAATCATGGGGTAGGACGTGTCATGCGAC
Organism: Rana temporaria; assembly: GCF_905171775.1. Taxonomy (NCBI): domain Eukaryota; kingdom Metazoa; phylum Chordata; class Amphibia; order Anura; family Ranidae; genus Rana; species Rana temporaria. The sequence continues at coordinate 68,750,060 of NC_053497.1, forward strand.
TTTGCAGTCCCAAGTCGCAGGACAAGTCACACAAGTGTGAAATTGGCTTGAGCCCAGGTTAACACTGAACTGCGGGAATTAAGCCATGAGAGTTCAGCTGAACGATTTCACTCCCGCTTGTCAGTCCCGATTTCAGCCACAATGAAATCACAAAAAGTAGTACAGAAACTACTTTTTGAAATCGGAACAGCGCATGTCAAAGTCGCACCAACGTCAACCAGGGCTTAGGCTGCATTCACACCTGAGCATTTTGTTTTCAGGCAGAAAGTCACAGGTTTTTGCCACGATTTGTACCGCGTTTTGCACAGGTCAAAATGGTCACCAACGTAAAAAGCAGAAAAACGCCTGTAATTTGCCCAAAAAGAAGCTTATGTACTTTGAGCTTTAGGAGTTTTGCTTTAGGCTACAAAATGATCAGATGTGAACAGGGGCCATTTATATGAATGGGATTCCGCTTGTTGGGAATTTTTTTTTAGGGTGTTTTACAAGCTGAAACCATTCAGGTGTGAATGTAGCCTTAAGATTTGAAATTAAAAAAAAAAAAATCCAGCTACCATCTATTGCCTGCAATTTTCCTTGACCTTCATTGTTATTTATTTTAACTGTAGGAGGGCTTCATGACAAAGTGTATGGCTTTCGTTTCACAGCCAATAAGTCCCCTCTTGCCCACCCTGCTTTGAAAACATGTATGCCCCGACACTGTCAACTTTGAATGACAATTGCACGGTCATGCTACACCGTACCCAGATTAAATTGTTATTTTTTTGCCACAAATAGAGCTTTTTCTTTTGGTGGCATTTATTGATTATTATTTTTTTATTATTAAAAAAAAAAAAGTTTCATAGTTTGTTATATAATTTGGTAAACATGTACTTTTTTGCTATGCACTGATGAGGCTGCACCGATAACGCTGCACTGATAGGTACTGGTAGGTGGCACTGTATAACAGTAGTGCCCCTCCGTATGAGGGACCAATGGGCTAGAGCGCAGGTGGGAGAAGGTTAAGCAAGCCATACCATAGATCGAAATTCAACAGGTTCAGCAGGGACCGGACGAATTTCAATCCATGTATGGGCAGGCTGATTTTACTTAAGTCAATACATCGATTGACTTGGGTACAACCAGCCTGTCTGATTTTTCTAAATGCAATTACAGCCAGTGGCTATAGTAACTACCAGTAATCATCGTTTTCTGCCGGCCGGAAAGGATGTGGGAGGGATTCCTGGGGGAAATCAAATGATTTTCTTTCCTTCCACCTGTGGTGGAACCCATGGTGGAAAGAAAATGGATTTATCTATGGCTTGCCTTAGAACTAGAGTGAAGATTGGCTAATCCTCTGCTTTAGAAGTGACCAAAAAAGTGTAGACATGGCATCCAGGCAACTGGCAATTTTAAAAAGGCAAAGATCAGCAATGGCAAAACTACCAGGTTTCCTTTAAAGCTCATTCACATTGGGGTGGTGGAGGCGCTGGCAGTAAAGCGCCGCTATTTTAAGTGGTACTTTACCATTGTTTTCGCAGTGCTATTCGGCCACTAGCTGGGTGCTTTTAACCCCCGCTAGCGGCTGAGAAAGGGTTAAAAGCGGCCACAAAGCGCAGCTGCCGTGGCGGTTCGGCGGCACTGCCCATTGATTCCAATAGGCAGGGGCGCTTTAGGAGCGATGTATTCACCGCTCCTACAAGATGCTCCTAGCAGGACCTTACCGTCCTGCTAGCGCACCGCTCCAATGTGAAAGCTCTCGGGCTTTCACACTGGAGTGAATGGAGCCGCTCTTTCAAGGTGCTTTGCAGGTGCCATTTTTAGCGCCATAGCGCCTCAGTGTGAAAGGGGTCTTAAGGCTGGATTCACACAGCTGTGCTACAGTAACACACATTATTGCAACATACAGCAAAAAACATTATTCGCACTGGTGCGCTGTGGTGACATTTACACTGAATTGAACCCCAATGTGCTTCCCTTGTTGAGAAAAGATTAGGTGAGGTATGGTAAGGAGAGGAATCGGTGAAGTGTAGGGTGTTGATAATTGTTAGACAATACTTAAAGTGGTTGTAACCCCATAAGAAAATATAAAAAGAAAAAAAAAAAGTGCTGCTGCTGCCCCTAATAAGGCATGATAAACAGCATGACTAAGGTCTTATGACCAAGACCTTTTGAGCTGAAACGCTTCAACTGTTTTAATTTGCGTCTGTTCACTGTGGCTTTGACAATAAAAACAAATATTTTTTAAAAAGCAACAACCGTAGTGCGGATCATTTTTTCCTCCCAATATATAGCATAGTGCTTTTGCAGGGTCAGTTGGTCCTTTCCAGGTTGTACAATACCTGGTTTATCCTGCCTGTTACTGTGTTCCGCTGTGTATACTGACCACGCTCATCATGGCTGCTGAGCCATGATAGCATGGTCAGATTTTGTGTCCCGTCCTCCTGCTATCTCCTCAGTGTCTTTGCATCTCCCCCCTCTCTCCCTGTCTTTTTGGTAGTCTGTGTGGGAGCCGATCTCCTCCCCCTCCCCTCCTGCCTTGAGTAATACTATTCGCTACAAGCACTGGAGCAGCTGCAAATAAACATCTATTAATTACTTTGATCCGCTGTGTTTTAGGTCCATGTTTAGTACAGTGTGTGCGTTTTCTTATATACCTTCTTTGCACAGTGCTGCTGTGCAATCATGTGTCCTCCCTCTTCCATCTTGCATACATTAGAAGGGAATATCAGCCCCTCCCACTGTGCTCTCTTAGATTGGGAAGGGAATCAGCAGGAAGACACATGACTGCACAGCAGCACCTTGCAAAGACGGTATTTAGCATTATAAATTTAAGAAAACACACAGACTGTACTAAACATGGACGTAAAACCAAGGATCAAGGTAATTAATACATGTGACTTTACAACCACTTTAAGGCATGGGTGCTCAGAACAACATTTTATTGGTTTTACTGCCAGACAGCAACTGTGTGCCCACTGAGTTGCTGTCTCTGGACCCAACACTAGGAATAATCCTAAATTACCAATAACCAGCCTTATTATAAAGAAAAACAAAAAAGATTTTTGCCTCATGCGTGCAACTATAACCCATTTGTATAAAATTGGGGAAAGAAAAAAACTATCTGGTTCTGGTGGTGCACAGCTTATGCCTGGATTGCCTGGTGTCTCACCATGCTTTTTGTTGTGTAGTCTGCTCACGTATGAACTTCTCCAAAAACTATATAAAGGTGTAGAAAACTAGAAGGAGATTGTCAGGTTCTAAAACAATGGAGAAGCAGTCTATAAAATAAAAGATGACTAAAATAGGCTTTGTCCATATAAAACAATTAGATTTAATCCTGAACTCTAGTCTAGACAGAAATCAATGCAGCTCTGTAATCTTTAATACATTGTTAAATGTTTGATTTCTAAATACAAGCAGGGAAATTAGACATATTTGACCCAGCATCAGCCTCTTGCAATTACTGTACAACAGGGCTGAAGTGTGAGGAAAAAGAAGCAAAAGCCATCCCATCCATGTGCTGACAAGAAGCATGCTGATCAGAGAAAACATTGATATGCTCATCACAGTGCTGTTTCTTCATTCACTGTCTATTCACACATTGGAGAAGGTTCTGGGCTCAGAGTAGGTTGAATTGTGTTAGCCATCAAACTGATGACATCTAGTGGCAGAAAAATGTACTGCCGTGAAAACCTCTGGATTGAAGGAGAACACTGCAGCACAACCTGGCTTTGTAATTTCATCTTTTAATAGGTGTTTCATTTCTATCTTGAGTACATCTAAATCTAATGTGCATTGTGATTAAGTTCTCTTTAAAATACTTCAAACATCAGAATGGCTGCCTCCACTACCTAATATTACTGCAAGGCACTGGGGTGCAGACTGTTCCTGAACCATTGGTCAGGGGGGCCAGTCATCAGCTGTGTACGCACATTCCATCCTGCGCACTACAAATCATTGATCTTTTAACTTCAATTTCTAAGATGTGTGATACTTGTAAGCTTATATGGCACAGTGCATTTCCAGTAAGTGCATCTTCCACTGGGAATGGTATGGGATGTAAAAAACTTGTAATACATCAAAAGCACAGCCTGATAAAATTAAACAGCCGTATGTATTGACTAATTTCATCTAAAATATCAGCATTGAACAGGCTAAACAGTCAAAGGTTTGCGAATGACTGTAAAAGATTCTTAAGGACATTCAGGATTTTTAGTTATAGCTCTGCTGGCAACAGCACAATTGATAACACAAAACTGGCATTAAGCGCACCATGTGCTACTGGTTCAATGTGTGAATATTCATCACTCTTTGTCAGAACATGTTGGTGATGGCCAAGAAGAACAGTATGTGATCCATCTGGATGGAAACATGAGGCAGGGTATAAAGATTAAAGATTTCATATACTAACCTTGATATAGAAATCAGCAGGATCAAAAGGTCAACTGCTGACAGACAGATCATTATGGATTTCAAAGGCAGCTGAAATGACATATGTGAAGAAACCTACACCACCCACCAATATGCTTTTGTTCTGCAACCTCTACTGGACTTGTTAGGTTAGCACAAAGTTGTAGTCACATGACCATTTCTCTATTTTAGGTGCATCACCCAAATATCTAAGTCCACCGTTGACAATTTTAGCACCTGTCAGAATGGTCATTTAGATTTTTATCTTTACATGTACTTATCTTGCTTATGGCTATTCCGTAAAAGGTAGTGTCATGCTCCTGGATCCCATCTTACCTTGGAATATTGCCGCATTTTGAATGATTAGGAACTTTAACTTGGCACTAGCAGACTGGATGAGCTGCTCCATGTTTACACGGGATGCCACTTGATATCTGTCCTCCATTTTCTTGGAGCAGCAACTTGATGTTTTTGTGACACAGACTTGGAGATCTGATCCTGCAAAATATAAACAAAAACAGGTGTAAAAAAATTACTGTCTGGAAGGGAATTTTTTTTATTAATACATTTTTGTTTTGTTTTGGAGACAGTAATAATTCCAACCTCTGAGCTGTGTTTTGTCACCATGTTTCTGTTAGTGTGACAATGTTGTCATCAGGTGAATTCTTCTGAATGCAGAGTATGGGTCTGCATAGTCTCTAAACTCTGACAACCTCTCAGGAATTTGTAAGAACATGTAAGTGTTAATCTGAAACTTTAAATTTTACATTTAAAGTCAGTGATGTTCAATTACTTCTGTGCATTTGCAAACAATTGGTGGTTTTCTTTGTTACCTCCTTTAGTTTACATTTTAAAGAATCAATTGATACATCCAACACGGATCTTTGCATAGACTGTCACTTTGCCCATTAGAAGTCTCTTAATTTCTACCACTGGATCCATTTATTTTTAGGTTTGCAGCACTACCACACTGCTACATCAGAGCCGCAAAATACTTGGGGATGGGGGTTATAGGTGGGTCAGGAAAGACACCGTCACCACTCCCATTACCATGGGAGTCCTACTCTGTTTCCATGTTGAAAACTGCTAAAGAAAATGCAAAGTTACGTTTAGACTGGAATCCAACCATTAAAAAAATAAATAAAAATCATGTGTGCTAGTAGAGCAGAATACGTTTTCAAAAATCAGAAGTTCAATAAATGTATATTTATTATTTTTAATCACAGAACTTTTTTATAATAAAAAAAAAAAAAATCAGTGAAGGCTACATTTACACCTTAAAAATTCCAGCTGAAAAAAATCCAGATTCCTGCGGTTGGAATGACAGGTGCGTGCGAAGAGCTGCGGCCGCTCAGCCATACAACAAAATAACAGGCCAACAGTGACCATAGCTATTCTTGACCATTCGCACAGCCAGCAATAACCTGTGGTTATTGTGGCAGGACGTACACAGAGTGTCAGCCGGTCATCTTTGATCGACTTTTGTCAGAGGAGCCTGCTAGAAAATTGCTGCAATGGCCTCTGGTCCCGTGGCCTTCCCACTGATCTCGGAGCTCTTTATTTCGGTCACTGGGCCTTTTATTATGGTTCTGCAGCAGGTCCCCTTCCTGCCGTTTTAAGTAGAGTTGCCACCTATCCTTAAAGCTAAATCCAAACACTTTAGCAGCACACAGCTATTTTTTTTATGTAGTATACACTATACATATATTTTGTCATTAAACAACATTTCTACTCATATGGATTTAATCACAAGAGTCCCCCCCCCCCCTTACATCAGAGTTCAGAGAGCTCCCTTTTTCATCTAAACTCGTAGAGTATCACTTACACTGTAAGGGAGAACGCTGCATGCTCTGATCCAAGGGAAGAACGCTGCACGCTCTGATCCAAGGGAAGAACGCTGCACGCTCTGAGCCAAGGGAAGAACGCTGCACGCTCTGATCCAAGGGAAGAACGCTGCACGCTCTGATCCAAGGGAAGAACGCTGCACGCTCTGATCCAAGGGAAGAATGCTGCACGCTCTGATCCAAGGGAAGAACACAGAGAACTCAGGACGTAAGAGGGAATGCTGCAGACTCTGGTGTAAAGGGGAACTCGGATATAAGGGGTTCTCCAGTAACCATAGCCCCCACATACATCATAGTTACCAGCAATCCCCATTAATCAGGGTTTCCAGAGTGCCCCCTACATGAGAGTCCAGAGAACCCCCTTACATCAGTCCACAGAGCCCCCCCCCCCCCCAGCAGAATTTCACTGTAAGGGGGAACTCTGATGTAAGGGAGTCTTTGCTCAAAGCCCCCTTTAAGGGAGGGGGTTGAATGGGTGAACTCACTCACCACAGGAAGGAAGGAGGCTCATGCAGTCTACGTGTCCTCCACATTCATTCTCCATGATGTGGGGATTAGATTGTGGGCAGGGCCACAGGGACACACAGGAGAGGGGCGGGAAGAGGAAGAGGCGGAAGAGATCTAGCTCTCTCCCATCTGTGTGAGGCAGGAGGGGGGCGGAGCAGGATGTCAGTGCTGGCAGTGTAAGGGAGAGTGTAACAAACACTGTCTGCTTACAACTGCAGCCAGCAACCCTGCTGTGAATCCACAGACTGAGCTCAAGGGGCCCCCGCAGTAGCCAAATGCCAGGGTCTGGTTGCAAGTGCGACCTTTGTGACCCTGGTAGTTCCACCACTGCTATGGGACCACTTTAGATGCTTAGAATAAGCGCTTTCCATAAAATGACAAAATGATTGCAGATCTTGCAATATTGCAAAAATGCAAGGTCCACATACAACTATTTCAATGCTAATGGATATCAGTAAAAGAAACCTTACATCCCGGCTGCTTTCTGTAAACACTATTTATGTCATTGGCCTCAACATGGGGTCTTGGGAAAGCTCAGGGTTCCAAATCTTGGAAGAAGATTCTCCAGCACCGTGAAAGTGCATTCTCACTGCATTTGGGATCACAATATGAGCACGCCAGAAACATATGAGCACGCCAGAGACTGGAGTTTAAGGGGTTCTCACTTCCTGTTCTTCTGTCTAACTACACACAGCAATGCAACACTTTCTCCCTGGTGTGGAGAAAGCCTCTTGGAGGGGGCGAGCAGGAGTGTCAGGATGCCCACTAACACACAGCTCCTTTATCTGCAAAGTAGATAGCATCCTGACGCTCCTGCTCGCCCCCTCAAGAGGCTTTCTTCACACCAGGGAGAAAGTGTCACATTACTGTGTGTAGTTACAGACAGAAGAACAGGAAGTGAGTATTTCTCAGAAGAAATGAGGACATTTAAAAGAAAAATCGAAGGATGAGGTAAGTGAAAGAGGACTGCACCAAGGTAAAGGAAGCTATTTAGGGAAAACATTTTTTACCTTTACAACCCCTTTAAAATGTATTTTTTATATATTTTATCTTTATTTTTGCAATGCCTTAATTTCCCCCTTTTATAATCGTGACTTTCACTTTAAACTTCTACTTTAATAGTGTCCAGGATGTATGTTAAATGGGTATTCTACAAAATAAAAATAAAAAAGTTTTGGTAATAAGCGTGAACCAACAGCACTAAATAAACTACTTGTTCAAGCAAGAGTTACAAAAAAATGTTAATCTCTTTTATTTTTGTATGTGTAATGCTCTTCCCAAGAGAAGATTCATTTTTTTACTTCATTGATGATTAAATTGCTTTCCATGGCTAATTGTTCCACCGCTGAGGTATTCATTTAACACCCCCAACTTGCCAAGTATCTATATAAATAAATAAAACAGTAGGCCACAGTTTGCCTGTAGGTTCAAGATTGCAAACACAGTATGATCACAAAAGGAATTAGATAAGCATCATAAAAATGTGCCTCAAGTATTCGGTCACCATAGTAACTTCACAAGTTCAAATAATCATTTAGATTGTTTAAAAGGTACAGCTTTACCCAGACATCATAAAACACCCAGTTGTAGTGAATTACACTGTCTAATTGGCCTGTTTAATAATTTAACATAATATTTGCATGATTTTTTCCCCCCATTTAATTAAAAGACAGTCTTCTCTCTGGGAAATAAATGTCAAGGTCTGAGTTAAATATTTCAGGAGCTCATGCAGCTGCTGAGAAGGTTACCCCAAGTTCTGCTGCTACAAAGCAAATGCTTTTTTCTCAGGTCAGAGGCTAACCAAGCACTTTCAGCCAAACAGACTTTCTTTCCCAGTCTTTGCTCACACGATGGCTGTAATAATAAGGAGTATGGCACAAGATTACGACTCCTCTCCAGTGCCCCACATTTAAATCATTATAAAAGTGTATATGGAACCAGGACTGGTGTATTGTGGTACAGTGGCAGAACGCGGGACGGAAATATTTGGTTAATAGATGCCTGCTGCTTGCTTTGTGAGGGTGGTCTGACTGCAGGCAGAATACCGCTTCAAAATAACAAACGTAAAAAATGGACCCAACGGGAAGCCATTATCTTGGAGTTGTCTAAAAAATCCAGCTGCACGTTTGGAAAATAGTAAATGCAAACCTTTTGCTAGGAAAACAAGGAATCAGTCACTCTCTAGCAGCCAATTACATTAACAGTTCTGAGGCATTGGACATGTGGCCCTCATCTAGGGGTCTTGGTGGACTTCCAGCAATTCAGTATCCCCATCTGAAAGGCCATCCTCTTTATTGGGAGGGACCATGTGGTCAAATAAAGGCCTTTGATTTAGAATGTGTCTGGTACTGAAAGGAAATTGGTTTTAATGTTTAGACTCTCGATTACCATGTTCTTATGACTCCACTGAATTTTTCAAATGCCTCACAATTTGATTTTAAATACAAAGCAGCTCTGACCACAGCTGTGAGACAATACTGTAGTGGCTCATGAAATTTACAAAAAGACTCACATGCACAATTGATACTTTAAAAGTAAACAAGACAAATAATAAATACAATTTTACAAATTGCAGCAGATGTTATACATGTATATTGTCTTAAAGACGAAGTAAATCCTCAAAAAAACAAACAAAAACAAAACAAAACACCCTGCATGGCAAAGGCATAATGAGCTAGTATGCATAGCATACTAGCTCATTATGTAGTACTTACCCGAGATCGAAGCCCCGGCAGCGGTCCTGGGTGACCTCCACCGTCGCCGCCATGATACCCGGAGTGACTTCCGGGTATCGCTTCTCCGGCGCTGTGACTGACCGAAGCAGCGATGACGACACGCATGCGGGTGCTGCTACGGACGGCATGATCGCCGTTAGAAGCGGCACGCTCAGTGCACCTGCGCCTGATGTCTACGGCAAATATCTCCTAAACCTTTTACGCTTGGGAGATATTTGCTGCACCTACAGGTAAACCTTAATCTAGGTTTACCTGTAGGTTAAAGTGGTTATATTGGGTTTACAACCACTTTAAAGTGATTGAAAAAGGTTAGAATTGTTTTTTAAATAACAAACATGCTGTTATACTTGCCTGCTGTGTGCAAGGGGTTTCGAACAGAGCAGCCCCGATCCTCCACTTCTGGGGTGCTCCTGGCTCCTCTACATCTTGTGACAGCGCTTGCCGTCAAGATGCACTATTTAAAAGGTGACGCCTTGCTGCCTTGGCTACCTTCTGGAAGAATCTCTTACTGCATTGTGGCGACCAGGACAGATCCTCAGCACAAAGTCAATCAAAAAAAGGGTTGTGCCTCTGTAACCAAGGATAACCGATAATCAGTGGAAAGTTAGGCCATAGACAATGGAACAGTTTCATGAGTCACATGGGCAAGCTGTAGAGGTCTCCCGTCAAGAGCCTCAATGGCAAGAGGAGTGTCACACAACTGCAGTGGAATCGAGTGCTTCGATACAAAGGCAGCATTAATGAACAGGCCTGTAACCCCAGAGTCGATTAGAGCCTGTATCTCGACGGACCTGTAGCTCACTCAGCCCAAGAAAGGGTAACCGAAACCAGGGGCTTATCCTTCTGGATAACTGGAGAGGAAATGCCGCCTAAGGTCTGTCCCTGACAGGACCTTAAGGTTCGGGCATCCCTGGACAGGTAGGACAAGTGACCAGCCTAGCCACAATAAAGGCACAATCTCTCCCTCCTCCTATGGGCTCTCTCATCCGCAGAGAGATGCGTGAAGCCCAAGTGCATGGGTTCACCTTCACTGACCGACTCCGTATCAGGAGGCATTGGAGGTGAGGGGGGCAAGGGTGGGACTGCAAATGTACAGGAAGCTTCTGTAAGCGCTCCTTAAAAAGAGATTCTTTCTCCGAGTCTGGAGTCAATGAGGATGGCAAATGTAATCAACTTCTCCAGCTCAGTGGGTATATCTCGGGCTGCCATCTCATCCTTGATGGTATCAGAGACCATGAGAAAAAGGCAGCCATGAGGGCCTCATTGTTCCAAGCAACCTTTGCTGCCAGAGTACGGAATTCAACTGTGTAATCGGCAACAGTTCTCGTACTCTGATGGACATGAGGCTCTTGGCAGCAGAAGCGAAGCACGCGGGAAAGTCAAATACCCTGTTTAAAGGAAGCCACAAATTCTGGGTAACTCAGGACCACAGGTTTTTGCATTTTCCATAGAGGGTTTGCCCAGACCAAGGCTCTCTCAGAAAGCAAAGATATCACGAAACCTAATTTGCTTCTGTCTGTGGGAAAAGCCTGGTACAGCATCTCAAAGTATATCTCAACCTAGTTGAGATACCCTCTGCATTGAACTGGATCGCCCCCAAATCACTGGGCAAGCGGAGCGGAACCAGACATTTTTTTTTTCTTTTTTTTTTTTAAAGTGTATTTTTTGTGCGTGTACTCGAGAGAGGAGCCGGACTGCAGGAGTTGGGAGTAGGCAGGCCTCCCCCAGAGGCAATCTGCCACCTTTCTCCATGCCCCAGGTGGCAATGGTGGGTGTGTGAGGGGGTCCTCCCACACAGCCCGCCCTACCTGCTCCGCTTTGAAGCCCAACGGGGCAGAGGGACTCCCTATAAGGGAGTGAGAGGATCTAGCCCGCTCAACCAGCCCCGTTAGTCCTTTGCCTCTCTTTTTAGAGACCGCGTGGTCAAAGTGCGTGCATGTTAACCCAATTTTGAGTGCTTGTAAGTGTGGTGGTTTTTGTGGGAGGGGGTGGGCGGACTAAGCGCAGGCTTACCTCGCATAGCACACCCACCGGGAGCCGGGCTGAGACCACCAAACTCAATTCACATGTAGCTGAGACCGGGATCCGAACCCCTAGCTGCAGAGGTGAATGGCTTGTCAGCGCAGTGCCAATCACGTTGAGCCACCGCAGCTCCCAAACGGAACCAGACATAACTCTTATAGAGGTAATACTCGAGGCGGGTGCCTTCACAGAGACTGGAGCAGCAGCAGGGACGGCCTGCAACACAGGTTGTACCGGAGCAGCCACAGTGGGAGATTCCAAGTGAGCCGTGCAACATAGCGGTTTTTGTAACGCCATGGCAAACGGATTCATGCAGTGATCCTGGTCATCCAATCTGGAAAAAATATTACCAACAAGTGGATTGACTGCATCTTCTGAATTCATGGCCTTTGCCTACTGTCAGAAACCATGAATCCGCCCGAGACAGAAGTACAGTTAAATCACACTTGTTTAATAATAATAAAAAAAGATAAACAGAGTAAGCGTAGTCAAAACATAGCCAGAATTCAGGAATCGGATCAGATAGTCAGCCAAGCCAAATGTCAGAGAGAGCCAGAGATAAAAAACGTAGTAAAAGAGTAAGCAGGATCAGGAACCAGAAGGAATGTCAGCCAAGCAAGTCTTCAACAGGAACGCAGGCGATAGTCTCTGATGTTCACCAAGGCAAAGGCAGAGAGCAACTGAGCTGGATGGCTTAAGTAGGCAGGACTGACGAACAGGATCATCAATAGGCGAGTCATTGGTGGAGAGATAGGAGCTGGCAATTAGCCGACAGCTGAGCGGCCAGCTCAGAGAAGGAAGGGCTGAGCTTAACCCTGACATTAAGTCACTTAGGGCTAGATCCACAAAGAAATTACGTAATTTCAAAATTCCCGCGACGTATCTTTGTTTTGAATCCTCAAAACAAGATACGACAGCTTCTGGGTTAGATCCGACAGGTCTTCGTATGCCTTCGGATCTAAGATGCAATACTTCGGCGTCCGCTGGGTGGCGTTTTCCGTGTCGGGTATGCAAATTAGCGATTTACGACGATCCACGAACGTACACGCGGCCGTCGCATTTTCTAACGTCGTCTGTAGTCGGCTTTTTCCGGCGTATAGTTAAAGCTGGCATTTTGCGGCGTATAGATAGAATTGCCATGTTAAGTATGGCCGTCGTTCCCGCGTCGAAATTTGAATTTTTTTTTCTGCGTAAGTCGTCCGTGAATAGGGATGGACGTAACTCACATCCAAGTTAAAAAAATGACGTCGTTGCGACGTCATTTCTCGCAAAGCACGGCAGGAAATTTCTGGACGACGCATGCGCATTTCATTCGGCACAGGGACGCGCTTCATTTAAATGAAACCCGCCCAATTTGAAATCCGCTGCCAGAAATACACTATGCCGCCGTAACTTAGGGCGCAAAATCGCTGAGGATTCGAAAATGCGCCAGGTAAGGTACAGCGCCGTAGTGTATCTCTGATACGCTGCGCCGATCTACATGTATGTGGATCTGGCCCTTAGACTTCATTCCATGTCGGAGGTATGTATTTTTGGTCGCAATTCTTCTATGAAGATCATTTCTGACCAGACTTCTCTGAATGGTAGATGGTAGTATCCCCACTTACCCCCTTTTACTTACTTAACCAAGCCCTCACTCGATCCACTGCTGTGCACATCTGCAGATGCAGTCAGAGAGGGTCAGGAGCGAACCTGCATGAGTGTCCCATAGAAAGCGCATCTCTATAGGAGCACTCAGAGGGGAGGAGCCAGAAGCGCCAGTGGGGAACCGGAGAAGGGGAGGTTCAGGGCCAATCTGTGCAATTCCCTTGAGAAGGTAGGATTTAACCGGTTTCTTTTTTTTTTTAATCATTTACAATCAATCACTTTAAAGAGCTGTGCTACATATGTGACACATAAAAACATGCTTATGGGCAGCATAATTTTTTGCAGGTTTAAAAAATGCTATAATGTGAATGTGGCCTAAAACAAAACAAAATTATAATAAAAATAAGAATAATGACAAAAGAACAAGATCACAGCAAGATCTGGGTAATGTCAGTGTTTTAAAAGCTGTGTTCAATATGCACAAAAATGCATACATTGGTATTCACATATATATTCTAGTGACTAGAATATAATATTCTATCCAATAGAAGGCTTTTAGAAGCATATGCTTCTAAAAGCCATCTGTGCATAAATGTGTGTAAATACAGTACATCTAATTGGGCTATATCCATTTATAATGTACAGTAAAACCTTGGTTTGAGAGTAACTTGGTTTGAGAGTGTTTTGCAAGACAAGCAAAATGTTTTACTAAATGTTGCCTTGATTACAAGCGATGTCTTGATATAAGAGTAGCATCAAGTCACAACTGAGTATAAAAAAAAAAGAAGTGAGAGGAGCCTCCAAGTGTAGAAATATGGTTACATTTAATGAAGGTACAACATTTAGCAACACTTAGAGGAGCCTCTTTTATACCCTGTAAAACAAAATGCTTTGATATACAAGTGCTTTGGATTACAAGCATGTTTCTGGAATGAATTTTGCTTGAAAACCAAGGTTTTACTGTATATAAAATGGAGGGTGTCATGGTAATGGCAAGAAATATACAGCTAATGTTTACAAAATGGGTACTGATAATGATGTATATTTAAAAAGACAAACCGTAACAGATAAAAACAAAATATCAGAAATTATGAACTCCCAATAGGCATATTGCCCATTGCTTAATTAGGCAAAGATAACCAACAGGTGCTAATGATCACATGTAGGTTGACCCAAACAGGTTAAAACGAAACAGAAACAGCTGTGTAGAGAGAACAAACAAGGGCAAGGGACAGACAAACTAAAAAGGAGAGACCGGTTTAACCTTTAAATCTCACATCATGACAAGGTGTTGGATGGCCATGGAAACAGAGTGCAGCACGCAATAGTAAGCTTGGTTCCTTTTGAAACCAGAATGTACAAAACCATTAGCAGCTTGGAACCATGATAAACTCTCTCAAAAGGTGGTAACCAAGCCAGACAACCCACTAAACACTCAAAAACTGTAGTGTAGAAAACAAAAACATCTGGTCGCTATATTGAGGAGTCAAAATCGAAAGGTTTAGGGCTGGTTGTCTGCACGATCAGTAACACTTAAACTTTTTTTAACCTAACTCATTTCCTGAACGTTTGGGCTGTATTTCTGCAAATAGAGTTGGTGATTTGGTCAACAATGATTCCACCCTCACTGATTAAAGGTACATGTAGATGGTTATACATCATCCATAACCATCAGGAATGGGTTTATACAGTCCAAACTTTATTGCGCAGCATGACCATGATCGTAAAAAAAAACACTAGTAAGTACAGAATGAAGACTTTCTTCAAAAAAAGATCTGGTCAAATCTTGCCATTTTGATTATATGCATTGTAGTTAACGGGGAATACATTTATATTTTTTTGCAATAAAATGGCTCCTGAGGGTTGCCGAAGCTCCCTTCAACTATTCTGGACCGGCCCTTGTGCCAAAAATGGCTCCTTAGCCTCATAAAAAACAGACCGTTAAATAATTCAAAATGTTTTTATGTGACCATACACAAAAATATATTGCCACAGGTGGCGAATCCGTTCCCATTGGGACTGAAATACCAGGACTTGGCAGCAACAATTGAGGTGGGGAACTGCTGTAGGCCACAGCAGAGACACAGAATGCTTGCCACAAAGGAGCAAAAAGGCATGGATACCGAGTGATACTGATAGAGAAGAGACAGAGTGTCTGCTTGTTCAGCAAGTGTAAGATCCCTTAGGACCAATGAACTGCATGATATTCACTAAAACAACTCCCAAGGGACACCGGGTTTTGCCAATGACGACTCCTGGGTCAAGGACCCTCTGATTCACCCAAGCAGGTAGCTTCTGGAAATTAATACATACTGGAATACACCGAGATCCCAGTGGAACACAAGACAAAAAATGTATAGGCTGTAATATATGGGGGTAACATTGGGACAACTAGGGAGGAACTTGAGATCACAGGAGAGATTACTGGAGATCACTTGAGGTCCAGCTGCTAGTGCATTGCTCGAACGCCGAGTAACGTGCATGCTAGCAGCTTAAAACAGTGCCCCCTCTGCGATTGCACCAATGGAACCTTAAAAGCCATGCAAAAACATTAAACCAACTTTTTGATACAGCATAAGTTTTAAAAATTACTTAACTTTAGTGTTATAATGCTTTGTCCGAAAACCCCAAATTCCTGCATTCATTTTTTTTTTCCACAAGTGCCTAACAATTTTGCACAGTACTGTCAGTGTGAAATAAAATAAAAAATATTAGAAAATGGAGGTTGCATTTGCATACATTTGCAAAATTGATGTGCGCATTACACACCATGATCAAGATGATTCTGTCTCTTTAAGGGAAGATCACTTCAAGTAAACAACACTTAAATGATTTAGAGCAGTTGAAAAAGACCTTGCCAAAACATTTATCAAACTTAATGCCAAGCTGGAGAATCTGTCTTCATCGTCACCACCCGAGCAGTCGGAGAGTTTTATTAGGGAAAAAAGCGCCACATATTCATCAAATCCAACTACCAAAAGAAACCTGCATCTCCACAACTCTTGAAGTATAACTAAATACCTAAAAGGCAAAACATTTTTTTTCTCCCGTTTTGGACAGAGTGGAGAGGGATTAAAACACCCATCAGGTTTGTATTTCCATCTGTGCCCCTGTTAGGGAGATTTACCCTCCGAGCTGGGGCCAGCTGCCCCTCTCCAGCCCAGCACTCTAGTGAGTGCTGGAGGAGCTGAGGGGAGTGCAGTGACTGGCAGTCACTGCTCTCTGCCCCTAGAACAACAAGAACTGAGCGATCAGCGGATATATGATCACTCAGTTCTTGGTCTTAGAGTTGACATGTGTGTACTTTTTTCTATAACCCCCAAACTACGTGCATTGGCAAGGATCACTGTGTCCTTGGGACAAAGTCGATTACAGATCAGGGTAAAGCCAATCACGGCGGCTCTTTACCATGTGACCAGCTGTGTCCAATCACAGCTGATCAGTGTAAACAGGTTTTGCTGGTTATCGGCAATCTTCTCCTCACGCTGACAGAGAGGAGATGACAGACAATAACTAGCAAATCCACACAGGTGCCATGTACACTAATAATCAGGGCACTGATCATCAATGCAGCCCCAACAGTACCCAGATAAGCTGCCAATCAGTGCCACCTATCAGTGCAGCCTCATCAGCACATCAGTGAAGGATAAAAATTACATTTTGTTTGGGTACAGTGTTGTGTGATTGTGTAATTGTCGAAGTATGACAGTACTGAAAGCTGAAAATTTGGCCTGGGCGGGAAGGGGGTGAAGGTGCACAGTAGACAAGTGGTTTAATTAAACAAAATTCCTACCGCTTGTTCTTGTATTTTTCAGCTGTTAAAGGCATTTACCTCTATAGGACCAACACAGGGAACAGGGAGCAAATGACTGGATAGGTCCTAGAAGTCACTATGGTCTGAACTTTGATGCAGATGCAATTTGATAATTATGTTACAAATAGAAGTGTAACCTACATACTGTGCGCTCTCATTCTATTAATCTTTGCTTGCTGGATTTGCATAGAAATGTCCTAACAACAAACCTGCTGGAAAATTTGGGGTATAAGGGCTATTAAAACTAAAATTAAAAAGATAATAAATACATGCTGTACTTGTACTTGTTAAAAGTGAAATAATCTGTTGGGACCTATGTGAGGTGACGGAAAGGACCAAATCATTTAGAAAAGCAACTTTAGGAACTAAGCTTTGAATTTCATTCATGTAATTTCTGTGTACATTCTTCCGCAGGGACCCATGGAGGTGGCCAAGTATAACCTATTAAATTAAAAATATGTTAAAAAATGTAATCAGCTAAAATGGAGCAATTTGTGAAACTCCCTTTAAAATAATAGAGGGCAGGCATTAGTATTCCGATAATAGGATCTTAGCACTGTGAGAGATTACTTCTGTGCCTTCAGCTAAATGTCTTTATAGTTAGCGCCTATTCACTGGAGCATTTTGGTAAAATTAGATTGAAAAGGTGTTCAAATGACAAGTAGCTAGAAACCCTGAAATACATTTACACCTTTATGACAAATAAGAAAGTTCATTAGTAAAAATCCATAAGGACATGTGCATGTAGGAGTGCTTAAATTGAAACATTAATGGACTGAACGCCATGCAATGAAATACTGATCAAAACCCAAGTATCTCACATATTGCCACGTACACACGATCATTTTTCGGCTTGTAAAAAGCAAAGTTTTTTAAAAATGTAATTTAAAACGATTGTGTGTGGGCTTCACATCATTTTTCGGCTTCTGAAAAACGACAAAAAAAAATTCGAACATGCTGCATTTTTTAACGACATTTTAAACAATGTTGTTTTTCGGGTTGTAAAAAATGATCTTGTGTGGCTAAAATAACGTGAAAAACCCGTGCATGCTCAGAAGCAAGTCATGAGACAGGAGCGCTCGTTCTGGTAAAACTACCGTTCGTAATGGAGTAAGCACAGTCATCATGCTGTGACAGACAGAAAAGTGTGAATCGTCTTTTACCAACACAAAATCAGCTAAAGCAGCCCCAAGGGTGGCGTCATCCGCATGGAACTTCCCCTTTATAGTGCAGTCGTAAGTGTTGTACGTCACCACGCTTTGCTAGAGTATTTTTTTAAAACGATCGTGTGTGGGCAACATCATTTTAATGATGAAGTTGGAAAAAAATTATTTTTTTCTAGATGCTGAAAAACGTTGTTTTTTACAAGCTGAAAAATGATCGTGTGTACGCGGCATAAGTGGCAGATTTAAAAAGCAGTGAAAGTGACTTTCAAACATTAATTGGTGGTGAATAGGTATGAGCTGAACTATCCCACCAGGAAGTTGTCAAAGCCAACAGCAATATGCAAGGGGTGTGTATATGTGAGGCTACAGAACAGGAAATTCCTCCACTGCCTATGATTGTGTCTCGTCTTCTACAGCTTCCTGGAGTTTAGATGCGGAAGACTGATTGGCTGCATAAGCAGCCGGACTTTTTGTCCCACCCACAGAACTCAGGAAGGATAACATGGAGAAGCAAGCATGAGGAAAGCAAGCTGACTGGGCGACCTTTGCAGGAAGCTGCAGCCATGATCCTAGTATAACCGCTTGCTCCCAGGGCCATATAAATATGGATGTTAGAGACCTGGCACTCCTCCACCTTCCGTTTGAGGATGCCCCACAGAAGCTCAATAGGGTTTAAGTCTGGAGACATGCCTGGTCAGTCCATCACCTTTACCCATAGCTTCTTTAGCAAGGCAGTGGTCATTATATTGGAATACTGCCCTGCAATCCAGTCTCCGAAAGGGGGGGGGATCATGCTCTGCTTCAGTATGTCACAGTTCAAGTTGGCATTCATGGTTCCCTCAATGAACTGTAGCTCCCCAGTGCTGGCAACACCAATGCAGCCCCAGACCATGACACTCCCACCACCATGCTTGACCGTAGGCAAGACACACTTGTCTTTGTACTTTAACCTGGTTGCCATCACACACACACACTTGACACCATCTGAACCAAATAAGTTTATCTTGGTCTCATCAGACCACAGGACATGGTTCCAGTAATCCATGTCCTTAGTCTGCTTGTCTTCAGCAAACTGTTTTGCAGGCTTTCTTGTGCATTATCTTTAAAAGAGGCTTCCTTCTGGGACGACAGCCATGCAGACCAATTTGATGCAGTGTGGGGCATATGGTCTGAGCACTGACAGGCTGACCCCCCCCCCACCCTTTCAACCTCTGCAGCACTGCTCGCAGCACTCAAAAAAAAAATGGAAAGCAGTGTAATATCCAGTGCTCAATGAAGTCAAACCATATGAATAAAGTCTGTGATCACACATATATACAAATTAAGTATATAATCCTTAAATTGTGCCTGTTCCACCACCACCAAATGTGCACCAAACACCAAATGAAATGCACGCTTACCAAAAGGCAAGTGGTTTAAGCTTGCGGCTAAACCCAGCCATGCCTTTTCCAGGGGTCCCAAAATATCAGCTCCAAGATGACCAGAGAGAGGGAGAGATGGAAACAATTGGCTAGATTGGCTTGACCGTGCAACAGTCACACATCAACTCGGATGTCACTCAGAATTAAGAATAAAATAAGCGTACCCCAGGACGACTTCGTTATATTAAAAAACAGTGCCGACGTCACTGCATCGCGACTCTGTGTCTCTGAGCGAACAGGCGTTCCCTACTGTTTTTGCTACTTTTTATCTGCTATATTGTAAGTGTATTTTAAAGTTTTCTTATTAAATGTTTAAACCGGGTTCACACCATGGAAAGTTTATTCTCATTTCTGAGTGACATCCGAGTTGATGTGTGACTGCTGCACGATCAAGACAATCTAGCCAATCGTTTCCATCTCTCTCCGGTCATCTTGGAGCTGATATTTTAAGACCCATGGAAAAGGCCCTGGCTGGGTTTAGCCGCAAGCTTCCATAGCGGAACTGATGGAAATAGGAAATGTATTCCGTTTGAAATTCTGGAATGCACTTCAGATAGTTCACTTCCTGAACACTTTGCCAAATCCAGAGAGCTTTGAAAGACCACTCATGAAATTCGAGAAAATATGTAACGAACAAGGAACATTACTACATAGTCTTTCAATAAGCTATGAGTTATTAGTACGATCAGGAGGTTGCCCTCTGAGGTGCGTTCAGGAATGGGAAAGGGAATTGGAGAAGTCCTTCAGTTCGGAACAGCGACAATGCATATACAGGCGAACACACGAAACATCAATATGTGTGAGAATACAAGAGACAAACTACAAGATCTTCACAAGATGGTATAGGACACCAGAAAAGTTAAGCAAAATGTTTGCAGAGGTATCAGATAAATGCTGGAGGTGCCAGGGAAGCAAAGGAACGATGCTACATATATTCTGGGAGTGCCCAATGCTAAGGAGTTTTTGGGCAGAGATTAAAAGTGCTTTACAGTTTTGCTCAGATTATGAGATTCCGGAAGATCCGGAATTCTATCTTCTGCATTTAAACCAAATACCAGAAAAAGCCTATAGGGAAATGATTATATGCCATCTATTAGATGCCGCTAAGGCCTGTATAACGAAGAGGTGGAAGTCACCAGTTCCACCAACAGCGGAGATGTGGATATGTAAAGTTAGGGAAATAAGCAAATTAGAAGAATTAGTCCTGACAACACAATATAAAAGGGAAAAATATTTTAGAACTTGGACTCCCTGGAAGTCCTATATGGACCACAGGGGGGAAGGTTAAGGGGGATAAGGCTGAATGGTATAGAAGGAGCCCGGGAACTTGGATTGGGAATATGTGGGATTTAATGAGAAACCACAGGAATATGGAGAAGGGTCGGAGGAGAGGGAAGTAGGGTGGGTTGTTGTTTTTTTTTTTCTCCCTTTCTTCTTCTTCTTTCTCTCTCAGGGATGTTTGGGAAGGAGAGATACGTAAGAAGGAGATATATGTTTGATTTTGACAAGGTTAAAGGGGATGTATAATAATAAGATGGACTGTTGTTTTGTAATAATGTTCTGTTATGTATTTTTTATATATATATATATATATATATATATATATATATATATATATATATATATATATATATATATATATATATATATATATATATATATATATATATATATATATATATATATATGTGTTGTACTGATTTGTTTTAAAATAAAAAAAGAATTATAATCTAAAAAAAAATAAACCGCTTGCCTTTTGGTAAATGTGCATTTCATTTGGTGTTTGGTGCACATTTGGTGGTGGTGGAACAGGTACAATTCAAGTATTATATACTTAATTTGTATATATGTGTGATCACAGACTTTATTCATATGGTTTGACTTCATTGAGCACTGGACATTACACGGCTTTCCATGTTATTTGATATTAGGAGTGACTTTTTTCAACCTCTGGATATGACGCCAAGAACGTGCACTCAACTTCTTTGGTCGACCATGGGGAGGCCTGTTCTGAGTGGAACCTGTCCTGTTAAACCACTGTATGGTCTTGGCCACCGTGCTGCAGCTCAGTGTCAGGGTCTTGGCAATCTTCTTATAGCCTAGGCAATCTTTATGTAGAGCAATAATTGTTTTCTCAGAACCTCAGAGTTCTTTGACATGAGGTGCTATGTTGAACTTCCAGTGACCAATATGAGAGAGTGAGAATGAAGTTAACACACCTGCACCGTGTAACACCAACGAGTCACATGACACCAGGGAGGGAAAATTACTAATTGGGCCCAATTTGGACATTTCCACTTTTGTTGCCAGTGTTTTAGACATTAACGGCTGTGTGTTGAGTTGAGGTATTTTGAGAGGACAGAAAATTTACACTGATATACAAGCTGTACATTCACTACTTTACATTGTAGCAAAGTGGCATTTATTCAGTGTCACATAAAAAGATATAAAATATTTACAAAAATGTGAGCGTCTCTTTCTCTATATATCTATCCTAAAGGACAAGAAGCAGTGAACAGACCAAGCTTTCCAGCAAAAAATTGTCAGCTAGAGAGTTGAAAAACTATTTAACAGTGATAGGGTTGCTTACATTTGTCAGCTTTTATTTAAGTGATTGTAAGGGTTATTTTAACGCCGATATACGTCGCACGCGACCTGGTCCGAAGCTCCGTGACCGCACCTGCGGGACCCGATTTTGCCGCGGGTGTCCCGCAATCGGGTCACAGGAGCTGAAGAACGGGGAGAGGTGTGTGTAAACACACCTTCCCCGTTCTTCACTGAGGCAATGTCAGTGATCGTCTGTTGCCATTAGTAGTAAAACAAAAATTTTTTTTAATAAAAATGTCATAAAACTATCCCCTATTTTGTAAACACTATAAATTTTGCGCAAACAAAATCGATAAACGCTTATTGCGATTTTTTTTTACCAAAAATAGGTAGAAGAATATGTATCAGCCTAAACTGAGAAAAAATGTTTTTTATATCTTTTTTGGGGATATTATAGCAAAAAGTAAAAAATATTGAATTTTTTAAAAAATTGTCGCTCTATTTTTGTTTATAGCTCAAAAAATAAAAACCGCAGAGGTGATCAAATTAAATAATGGTGATGCACTCAAATCAACTTATGTGCAGTGTGAATCGTACATATATATTCAAGCAATTCAGCCTGGTGCAAAATAAAAAAACATGATTAAGTCACGTGACGAGTGACGATACGCGTGGGGGAGGAGCCTACAGTGACGGACCATCGGATGTCTATGCCGAGTGAGGAGTCCACTTAACTGAGCGGCAACATACCCTGTCTATAGCATATGCGAGGATACACGACTGCACTAAGTGCAGCCTTTATCCACATCCACATGTTACAATATTGCGCTATGTTTTCTTCCCTCCTCTTTTGCAATTAGGGAAGGAGCATTGCAGACGGACTGATTCATTATCAGGACTTTTTCATTATCTACTCACATTTATATTAAGAGTTTTTTTTATTTTGCAACAGGCTTAATTGCTTGAATATATATGTACGATTCACACTGCACATGAGTTAATATGAGCGCATCACCATTATTTCATTTATTATTTGGTATAGTTCACCGTTATGATTGCAGCTGTATTATTTAGTTATTTTTGTGTGTTTTTTCTTTGAGATTACTTGTTAGTAGCGCTGTAGTTCATTTTCACTAGAGGTGATCAAATGCCACCAAACGAAAGCTCTATTTGTGGGAAAAAAAGGACGCCAATTTTGTTTGGGAGCCACATCGAGTAATTGTCAGTTAAAGCGACGCAGTGCCGAATCGCAAAAACTGGCCAGGTCCTTTACCTGCATAATGGTCCGGGTCTTAAGTGGTTAAACAAAACATGTCATACGCCCCTGTGTTCATTGGTTTTGCACAAAGCAGACTCTAACCTCTAGGGTCCCCCACGGCAAAAAAAAATAAAAAATCATCAAGCAGATAGGTCTATCCATGCCACCCACACCAATTTCTACTTTAGAGAAAATAGAAACTGAAGTGGGTTCTGCAACTAAATTAAAAGCAGTTTTCTGTATAGTTAAGCAGGGGGTGGGCACAGACGGAGGGAATTTGAAGCATGCATATCCGGATACTGTTCTGTGCTGTGACAGGCAAAGTGCAGAACAGAGCAGATCAGCCCTAATCAACAAAGGGGCTTGCATTTCTTTTCTTAATTGAGAGCAACATCTGCTCTGTTTTCTGAGTTGTTAAAGCAGAGTTCCGGCCACAATTTCACTTTTTAAATATAAATACCCCTGTAATACACAAGCTTAATGTATTCTAGTAAAGTTAGTCTGTAAACTAAGGTCTGTTTTGTTAGGTTGTTACAGCATTTAGACACTTTATAAAATAGAAATTGACTGGGGCCATCTTAAGTGTGGGCATCATGAAGCCAGACTGTATGACTTCCTGGATTTCAGCCTTGCAAATCTTGCACATGCTCAGTGCTGCACAAGCAGTGTCAGATCAGGTTTAGCACCTGTGCTGTCCAAGTCACATGATTCTTTGAGACTGGGGAGTGCACAGACTCCTGGAAAGTTACACCCACTACATTCCCAGGAGTCTGTGCGGTGTAGGTTAGGAAGCATTAAGCACCTAGGTGCAGGAAGTGGGAAGATTAACTATTGTGCCTAGCAACAACACTTTGATGGCATCTAAAAAAAAAAAAAAAATTCGTAAAGGACTAATGACATTTTTTTAAAACTACTGTTGTAATGTTATATTTATGGGTGGAACTCCACTTTAATAGAGTGGTGCAAGCGTGTGCTCCCCTTCTTTCCTGTCCCCATAGACTCAACAAGAACTGACAGGCCAACTCCCCAAAAGTAAGAAAATACGCCAGTTTTAACCAACACTACTTTGGAAGATCCCTTTTAACTACCTACTCTGGTGATGGCTGTAAAAATGTAGGTTTGTCCTTACATTCTGCACTTTTGACAAAACGAACATCAGTCAAGAAGTGAGGGTAAATGTCCCCAATGGGAACTTAGAAGTATAACTGGTTGATTAGGAAAAGCATCTGCTCTGTTTTCTGAGTTTTTAATAGAGTGGTGCAAGCGTGTGCTTGCACCACTCCTTGTTAATTCTTCCCATACAATGCAATAAAAATTCAACAGAAAATGTAAGACCTTAAAAAAAAAAAATGAACCAAACAAAACAATCTTAAAAAAAGATCTGAATACATTCATCTGTGCTTGAATCTCCATGGTTTTGCCTTATATTTTTCAGTTGCACCAATACACAAAATTAATCTCTAGTCTTTATACCACCATTTCAAATGGTTTTGTGTGTTAATAACATTCAATGTATATCGCAAAGGATTCTGTACATTGTCTTTACTTATGTAGGCCAGAAAGTGTGCCATGACAAAGTCAAGATACACAGCATACAATTGCTAAAAATGCCTTGCACTCAAGTGTCATTGTATGAACTATTTCACTCAATTCATTTCACGGGTGTTCTGCAGTTTACCTGTGCAGGGAGCAGATGTTACTGGGGTAACCATGCCAACAATGACCATGTTCCTTTTCCTAGAAAAGTTTATTTTGGCTTTAAAGCTGAACTCCGGGAAAACTTTTAAACTACCTTTGCAGTGGGGCTCCAAACAACGCAAGAGTTAAAATGCTCAATTTTGTCTTGGGTTTCACTAAAAGGAGTTTTACTTGCCTTATCCCTCGTGCACCAGGAAGCCAGCACTCTGGGTTGTGGGTGAACCCTTGGGTTTTCACTTAAAATTCAGCACTACTGGTCCTGCATTGTACAGGATGACATCAGAATTTCTACAATCAGAGAACTAGAGAGAAGCAGCTTCAAGGGACTGGTTGTACAGAGAGGAAGAAGTCTGGGGGAACGAGTGCCAAGGAAATGCTTTTTAGTGTACACTAAACAAAAAAGAAATAGGAGCATTTCATTGAGGAGATCTCCATCGCAAGGGTGGTTTGGTAATTTCCCTGGGGATCTGCTTGGAAAATAACTACTGAAATAGCGATATAGAAGCTTAAATTCAAACTAGCTTTTAAAGGTCCAGAGCGGTCACCTTATTTTTCCTTCAGTAACAAGTTCTGAGACTTCACAGATCACTTGCTTGTAAAGGAATGAAAAGCTGTGGCATAAAAAAGAGTTTCCCATAGTAATAGGGAATTATAGGTCCATCACAGGTTGGTTCTGGAACCTTGTCTTAGTACCAGATAAAATTTGTGGAGCACCAGACCAAACTGATATGAGACAAAGAATTACATATCTTCTCAAGCACTGGGACTGGTCTGGTGCTCCAGTACAGTGGTACTCAACCCTTTCCTGGCCAAGATCCCACACAGAATATTTTTTGTTTACAGAACCACTATATGTTGTATTTACAAATGAAACGGGACAGACAACTTTCATATATTCAAAACAATGTAAATGTATAAAAATAATGCTGCTCCTTAAACTTCCCCTCTATTTTTTCGCAAAAAAAAAAAAAAAGATGCTACTCAGGGCTCTTGCACACCAAGCATTTACAGGCAGAATTTTTGAAGAAAAAAAAAAGGGGGGGGCTCATTTAGAAGGAGCTTTTGGGCAGAAAAATAAATAAATAAAAAACAAAAAACAAACACTTGACGCTTTTAGCACCTGAGCGTTCAGCCATTCCAATGGCCAGAATAAATGAATATTCTGGCCAATGGAATACAAAAGACGCTAAAAACACTTGACATGCAAAAACGTGTGTGCAAAACACAGCTTTTGGCACATTTAAGCAGCATTTCTCCTGCCAGGAGAAACAGTTATTAGGGGGGATAAGCAAAACGCTCAGTGTGCATGAGGCCTTAAACACTCAACTTTAATGTAGACAATAAGGTTAAATCACTAAGGGTTTGAGAATGTTCACACAAAAAACTATGAATAAGGACTTTAGTTTTCCAATCACGTACAGATTATAGTTATCAGTGGATAACTGAAGTGAGTTTTTACACATTTTATTTAGCAAATATTCTCTACTCTTATTAAATCAGCCTTATTGTGCATATTCAAAGTAGGGTGTATAATGAATATCTTTAATTAATGTGAAAAAGAGACGAGGGGCAGCATTTTTCTTGTTATTTAGTTGCTCAGTATTCCACAACTTCTTGTTTTTTTCCCCTCCAAAACTGTATACATGTTTAATATTTAAAAATATTTCTGCGCAGCAGCACAACAGCCTACACTTGCTTGCAGCTTGTCACTCTTGAATGGTTTCAGAGACTGCACTATTTAAAAGGGGTAGTGCCAGCTCCTAGGTCCCCCTCCTCCAGTGTTTTCCATCCAACCAGGATGAAGGCACTTAGAAAATGGTGTCTAGAGTCCAGGGGTAGAAACATTCCCTTAGTATGTACCCAATCAACAAACCTTGGAGACAAGAGGTTAGGAAATAAAATGGGTACTACACCAGCCAAGCAAAGTGCTGCCAAAGAGAATATTTCTGCTTTGCATTATGACAGGCAAGGACAAATGGGCATGGTCTGAAAAATCAATAGAGGTTTTTATGTCCAATAATATCTTTGCTGACTTTAATTGGTACCACATTATAGAATTAGTCGCATGCCTAAGCTGTTTAAGATAGAATGTCATAGGACCATGGCTCCGTGCTGTTCCTTAAAGTAGAACTATAGGCAAAAATGTTTTCTTAATTTTGGATAGAACAGGGGAGGGGTATAACCCGTCAGATTTTTATTTTATTTAATGTTTTTCGCCATTTGTGCCCCATTTTGGAGTTTTCCCTTCACTTCCTGTTCCAAAGCCAAACAGGAAGAGAGAGCATTTAGTAGAGATATATTCTTCAACCAGTAGATGGCAATGTTTATACATTTGTAGCTGCTCTAGGGTTAAACTACGTCTTTTCTCTGTAATAAAGTTCCAGTTTCCTGTTTGCAGTTAAAGCAGAACTTCACTGCATCTGGGCGACCACAAACTAAAAATGCTATTTAATTCATTTTTAATATTTCACGCAACCCAGTCCATGTCTCAATGCTTTATTCTGTTGAGAAATCACAAAAAAACGCCCTCCTAGCATTTCTGGCCACAAACATCTTGAGTAAGGGCAGATGATTCATGTAGAATATACTTCCTGTAATTCATCTGCCCTTAGCTTAGGTATGAAAAGCAGGAGTGTGTGCTTAGTGGGAAAGCCCCTCCTCCCCTCCTGAAGACTCATGGGATGTATGAAATAATTTACCTAGGCATGGAAACCAAGAAGAAGTAACTAAAGAAATGTAAAAAAAAAAAAGAAGTTTAAAACAAGCAAATATGATATACTTTCCTATCTATTTAATAATGCTAGCAACATGAGTATTCCAAATAATTAAATGTTGATTGGCAAAGTGAAGTTCCACTTTAAAGAATAAATCCACTTTTGTTGTGAGAAAAAAAATCCCCTCTGGGTGATATATGTACATTGATGATTCCTACCTTTTGCCATGCTGAAGAAATGGCTGAAGACATGCAAGGAAAATAAACAGCATTTTAGCTTGCACATGATTGAATGATAAAATCAGCAGAGCTTCCCCCTCATATCAGATCTACCCCTCAGATTTACAGCGACTGCATTTCCAAGTGCACTTTCGGTGCAAGTTCAAGTAAATTATCCCCAATATGTTGGTTATTTCCTTTTTACAGGAAGTGTTAGAATGGAGCTTTTAGGAATCATTTCATTATTTCTCATTAGTTTCCAGCACCCATGTTATTTCTGGAACAAACAAAGACAGCTCTGGGCCACAAGGACAGATTTAGCAAGAAAAGTTCTCTGCTTTGTTTGAATCTAAAACCATCATTCATTCTTTGAAAGTGCGGAATATTCTGAAACTTTGTGCCAACTTGTTCTCCCACGAGACATGTATAGTCTGCTGTTATTTCTTGTTCAGACTTCTGGATATTTATTCTGACACTGTAATAATTTCTGCCTCTGGTCACACAAACTAACAAATCCAAATCCTAAACTAACAAATCAGTATATAAGAAAAGTAAAGAGCTAGTATACATACTCCTATTGTCAATGACATTTCATTAGAGTAATAAAATGTTACATTTTAGATTTGAAAAGTGAAGAAAAAGGCTTGTTCATACCCGAGGCCGGGGACTGTAAAAATAGGTTGAGTGGCAGTTCTACTGCCCCCTTATGCCCTGTACACACGATCGGAATTTCTTATGGGATAAAATCCGATGGAATTTTCCATCGGAAATCCGTTCAAGCTGTCTTGCATACACACTGTCAGACCAAATTCCGACTGTCCAAAGCGCGGTGACGTAAAACACTACGACGAGCCGAGAAAAATGAAGTTCAATGCTTCAGAACATGCGTTGACTTGATTCTGAGCATGCAGGATTTTTTCTCCGTCAGAGTTCCACACAGACGATCAGAAAAAAATAAAACATGTTCTACTTCTAAACTCAGACGGAAAAAAGTCAGATGGGGCGCACACACGGTCGGAATATCCGATGAAAAAATTCCGTCTGACTTTTTTCCATCGGAAATTCCGATCGTGTGTACAGGCATTATTCTAAAAGCAGTCAGAGGATTATACGCATGCCATGGCAAAAATTATATTGGTCAACCTGTGAAAAAAAACGAATTCTCTACATGCTAGGAAATTTATATTTTTCACTGGTCCCATAAATTTCATATTATTTAAAAAAAAAAAATTAATTATGCTAGATTAACCACAAACTTCATCCTCCTATGAAGCTCTTTAAGAAATAAAAAATGTATCCGAAGATCATATTATACCAATGTCAGCAATATTCATGGCACAATGGGACTGATCAGTGTTCAGAAAATATAAAGAACTGAAAGGTCAGACACACACTGGTGCCAATATTCTTTACTCTGAACACTAACAGAAAGCCACAAGAGTGTCATTTGGAGGCAGGCTTATTAATAACGTTATAGCGAATGCAGATTGTGTTTGCTGGGACAAAAAAAAAAAAAATATGTTAACCGATCTCTCAGTGAATCCTTAACAGCACCTGAGCCTGTTGCTGGCTCTTCAGACACCAGGGTGCTTGTGGCGCTAACACAGCAGACTACAAAGCCCCTGCCATAATTGTATGCAATTGTGAAGTGTCTTCATTATCTCATCATCCTCCCCAACACACGAAAATTTGATCTGCCTCAGACGGCAATCTCAAATTTCTGGATTCCATTCTGCACATCTAAACAAAAGAAATCTTCCCCAGACATCTTAAAGTACAAAAAAGAAAAAATGCTTCAGTTGTGGAATTTAGGCTAATGAGAGGGATAAATATAAAAATAACCACCAACTCCTGTCTGGCACCTGAAAATCCAAGTTTTCTGAAATATTATTATTATTAATAATAAATAATACACATTCAAAATAAATTTTCAATAGTTAGTTATCAACATAATGGTAAATCTGTGTCACAGTGTCATCATATGGCACGGTTCTCTGTTTTAATCTCATCCCTAGTCCTGAATTCTGCAGAGTTCCACCCAAAAGTGGAACTTCCACTCATTTGTCTCCCCCCCCCTCAGGTGCCACAATTGGCACCTTTTCGGGGGAGGACAGGATCCTGTTCCCACTTCCGGGAATCCGCGCCACGGCCTATGACTTCAACACGGGGCTCCCTCCTCCTCCTCCTCCTCCTCCTCCTCCCCCTGTCACCAGGCCAGCAGGAGAGAGGATACGCAGTAGGGTTCCTGCCAAGTTCGCTTACCCAGCATGGTTGCGGAAGTACCCGATAGCCAATGGAAACATCAGCTGCGGTGCCGACATCGCTGGACTCCAGGACAGGCAAGTGTCCTATTATTAAAAACCAGGATTTGGCTATCATTTGCTTCTGCTTGCAGATTTGTTTTTTCCCCTCTTTTTCTCTGACACTTTTTAAACAGCTTTTTTTTCTTTTTCCTTTCTGCTAATTAAGGGGAGGGTTTAATTGTTCACAGGTGTGTGTTTGTTCACAGGTCTTCACAGGTGAGTATTAAAGTGGCTGTACAAGCTCCCAGAGGAGCTGGCTCCCAGTTGATGGTGGCTTCACATGTGGACTCTCTGATCAGAAGTGCATTCTTTGATCAAAAGTGCGAGTTAAAAACCAGGAGTTTGAAACAGGAGGTAAGACAGGAGTCTTCATTATTTTTTTTCAATCACTGATCCAGAACAAGCTTGCAGCTAATAAAGTTGGAACTCTTGCTATATAGATTCAGCGGTGCAGCAGACGCTCTCATCTTAGTCTGCTCACCCCAGGGATAGTGAGAGCAGGACGCTCTCAAACGAGTCGGCTCTCCCCAGGGATAGTGCAGCCAGGCAGGGTCCACCACACCCCCCTAGCCAATTGATCCAGGGTTGCACCGATCGCCGTTAAGGGGTCAGGAAGGAATTTTTTCCCCCGATCGCTGCAGATTGGCACAGCACGCCTGGGGTTCTTTGCCTTCCTCTGGACCAATCGGGGAGAGAAGACTCAACGAGTGACGGCTCACTTGGACAGTCTTCCACCCATCACGTCCGGCGTCTCGCGGCTCTTCCCGCATCCGCGCCAGACCAGGCCTCATTCGCGGCCGCCGCAATTAGGAAAGACTGATGACAATGTGACTGGCGACAATGGCTAATCTGCGATACTCTGCGCACTCTATTCGGGGTCTGAGACAATTCGCAACAGCATTACCAGCCGTCACCAAAAAGGCCTTAAAAATAGAGCAACTTTTGAGATTCGATCGACGATCGACCATCAAAAATTTTAACTATTTAACCCAGCTCGAGCACATATCATGTGCTTTGATCAACACAAGATCGGCAGTAAAACGCCGATTAGAAATCCACGATTTCTTACTACAAAACGATCTAGACTGCCTCTTTATTACAGAAAGCTGGCTCTCAGACGACTGCAACACCATTCTCGGAGAATTGGTGCCAGAAAACTATCGCATTATAACGGAAAACAGAATAGGGCAAAGAGGAGGAGGCCTGGCGGTGATCCACAAGAATCGCATTACAATCACTAAGCCAGCCCTTCAAAATCCTCTTCCATTCATGGAAACCCTTACTCTTCAACTTCAAACTTCCCCCCAGGAGACTGTTCACATTCTCCTCTGCTATAGGCCACCTGGGCCAAAATCGCAGTTTTTGCCATCATTAACGGAGTTTATATCCACTTATACCCTTAACAGCAAACACCTTTTGCTGCTCGGGGACTTTAATCTGTGGGCCAACTCCGCACAGGATCCCATTGCGGACGCCTGCATTGATCACCTGGAGGGATTAGGGCTACAGCAACTTATATGCGGACCCACACATGCTTCAGGTCACACACTCGACCTAATTTTCAGACAAAATCTGAAAATAAGCATTTTGGAAAATGAACCATTGCCATGGACAGACCACCATGCAATTAATTTCATAATCTCCAAAATTCCCCCAGTGATAAAAGCACCCAAGCCGGTGACAATACACTGGACTAGATCTCAGAAGAAGCTCCATTCGGAACTCTTCAAATCTACCTTGGGAAACAGAATCAAAACAATCCATCCACATCAAACAGCCGCAGATACACTGGATGCCATAAACGCAGCCCTGCTACAGTCAGCCGATTTAGTAGCACCGAAACGCAAAGCCTGCATCCGAAAAAGAAAGTCCGGCTGGTTCAACAACCAGCTGTCGCTTCTGAAGCAAGAGCGCAGAAGGGCGGAAGCCGCCTGGAAAAGAAGTCCTGCAGAGGATAACCTCATCATCTACAAGGCAATAACAACACGATATCATAAAGAAATCTTCAAAGCCAAGAAACATCATTTTTCTTTGGCGATTAACAGCGCCCTAAACCGCCCCCGCGAACTCTTCAAGATGGTCACCCAGACCATGAACCCAGGATGTCTTGAAGTCCCCAACTCAGACACCCAAGAGTTCTGCAATGAACTATCGGATTTCTTCATCAACAAAATTGAAAGAATCCGGGAAAGCATCATGCAAAACAATACCCCCCTCAACCCCACCGTCAATCAACCACAAAACACCCACAGAAACGCTCTACAATCAACAAAGTTCACTCTGGAACCGATCTCCATCGATACCACAAAAAATATCATTGGTGCTTTGCGGAACAGCACATCGCCCAATGATATCATCCCCACCAAAATGCTGAAGGAATGTGCCGACATCCTGGCACCACCCATCACACAGCTTATAAACCAGTCATTTAAGGAAGGCACAGTGCCATCCCTGTTGAAAGAGGGCACAATCCAGCCCATCTTGAAAAAACCTAACCTGGATCCCAAGGACCCAACTCACCGCCGTCCCATAACAGGCCTAAATGTTCTCTCCAAGATAATGGAGAAAGTAGTGGTACAACAGCTGCAACAGCATCTAGATACCCACAATCTACTGGATCCATTACAATCAGGCTTCCGTCCCGGACACGGGACAGAAACGGCCTTACTCAAAATATGGGACGATGCCCTCGAGGCCGCAGACGAAGGAGAATCTTGTCTCCTGATTCTGCTGGACCTAAGCGCAGCCTTTGACACGGTAGACCACAAACTGTTACTGATGCGACTAGCCAAGGTAGCAGAAGTCGCAGAAGGTGATTTACCATGGTTTTCTTCCTTTCTTGAAAACCGATCACAAACAGTTAAATTGGGTTGTTTCACGTCGGAAAAGCGCACGGTGTCATGTGGAGTCCCCCAAGGATCCCCCCTGTCACCGGTGCTTTTCAACATCTATCTTCGCCCTCTCTTTGATATTATCAGTAGCCAAGAACTACTCTATCACTCTTATGCAGACGATACGCAACTGTATTTTCGCATCTGCAACAAAAAGGATCATCATCTCAGTTTAGAGAAATGTCTCTCTTTGATAGAAAACTGGATGACTAAGAGTTATCTTAAACTCAACAGTTCAAAAACAGAACTCCTTATGTTTCACGCCAGCCGAAAGAGTCAACTGGCAACAACCTGGACACCCCCGCCCATTCTGGGCCAAATCATCACCCCTAGCTCCAAAGTCAAAAGTCTCGGGGTCATCTTCGACACCTTCATGACAATGGACGCACAAATAGGGTCAGTAGTCAGCGGAGCGCACCATCTGTTGCGCCTACTACGCAGACTTATTCCATTTATCCCCAAAGAAGACGTAGCAGTCGTGGTGGGAACAATCGTGAATTCCAGACTGGACTATGCAAATGCCCTTTACCTCGGACTCCCAAAGTACCAAATCTCTCGTCTGCAAGTCGTACAGAATACGGCCGCCAGACTTGTGACTGGGAAAAAAAAATGGGAATCAATCTCACCTTCGTTGAGAACCCTTCACTGGTTGCCAGTAAAAGACAGAATTGCATTTAAAGCACTCTGCCTGACACATAAGTGCATCCATGGGAAGGCTCCGCAATATCTTTGCGACAAGATAGAACCTCACAATTCGAATCGCGTTCTGCGATCCACCGACCAAAATCTGGTCAGGGTACCAAAAACCAAATACAAGTCCAAAGGAGATAGAAGGTTTGCTTTTCAGGGTCCTAGACTATGGAACGCTTTACCAACCAGCATTCGGTTGGAGGAAAACCACCTGACTTTCAGAAGACGAATCAAAACTCTGCTCTTTTGATGTCATGAGACACGAACAACTAGCGCCCAGAAGCGATTCAGTTCGCATGCGCCGCGCTTTATAAGTTTTTCATTCATTCATTAAAAAGCCAGCAGCTGCAGTATGTGTAGCTGCTGGCTTTAAATTTTATTTTTTGGATGGACCTCCGCTTTAAGGTTTGGTCCGAACGTGCAAACATTTATCAGTTTGGAGGGAGCCGATCATCATAATTTATATAAATCACAGCGATTATATAGGATAGCATCCTGCCAGTGCCCTAATGAGCAGTGACAGACCCCATATTTGTCTCCCCTCCTTTCCTGGCCTGCCAGGATGCACGTTCAGATAAGGGTCTAGTGCAGATTTTTGGGGAGGACCTCATTTTTTGCTTTCACTTATTTGATTTTGACATGGGGTTTCCCCATTAAAATCCATACCAGCCCCAAAAGGTTCTAGTACAGAATTTGAGGGGTACTTCCTGGTATGACTTAGGTGGGGGAGGGGGGGATGTTACCACTCGGGTATGTTACCCAAAAGCATTTGAAAAAGGTTCTACTTACCTACTGTAGATGTTCCCCCCCCCTTCCTACCCGGTCGAATTTCCAGCTGTCAGCGCTGGTGCACTCTAAAATTACAATTGCACGGTCAAGCAGCACTATTTTTATGACTTTTTTTTATTTTTTGGAGACAGAAAGAATTCTTTGGTGGTATTTAATCACCACTGTGTGTTTTTTTTTTTCCAAAAACATAAAAATAAGAGAAAATAAATGTTTCCGTTTAGCAAATAAATAATTATTCTCCTTTGCTGATGAGGCAGCACTGGTGATCAGTTCCCTGATTATTAGTGTAAATGTCCCCTGTCACAGGAGAGCTGGTAATGGACTTTCCTTACCTCACACACTGACAGCGCAGAGGAAAGGAAATACCTATAACCAACATTTGCTTACATTGGATCAGCTGTGATTGGACACAGCAGGTTACATGGTAAAGAGTCAATATCATTGGCTCTTTACCCTAATCGGTTGATGCGCTGTGTCCAGGGGACCCAGCTCACCACCATTCCGTGCAATTCCCCCCCCGTGGGCATGCACAAGCAGCGTCATGGTCCTGTTCACCTGGAAGGAGAAGCAGCAGCAGCAGCTTGCTCTGCTTGTCTTCAGAAAACTGTTTGCAGGCTCATGTGCATCATCTTTAGAAGAGGCTTCCTTCCAAAACTATGAAAATTGTGCCTGTGTCCAAATATATACCTTATTAATCGCGGTATAACGCGCTCCCGCGTATACCGCGCACCCCTAAAGTGACCCCGAATCCTGTTGAAAAAACTTTTTTTTGTACTTACAGTTTTGGTGTCTTGCGCGGCGTCCATTGGCGGCCTCGTCCGGTCCGGCGGGCTTCGGGTGTCCTCTTCGTCGGGTCCGGGGTCCGTCTGCGGGCTTCGGGTGTCCTCTTCGTCGGGTCCGGCGTCCTTCTGCGGCGTCCTCGCGTCCTCCCCGCTCGTTTCCCGCGCCGAGTTTTGAATACTGCGCCGACATATACAGAGCGCAGTACACTCGTGTATTGTCGGGCAGGCTCGGCAACACTCACGCTCACGTCCTGTACGTCCAGGACGTGAGCGCGGAAGGAGCCGAGACTGGCCGACTATACCCGAGTGTACTGCGCTCGGTATATGTCGGCGCAGTATTCAAAACTCGGCGCGGGAAAGAGGGTATCGGCATATACCGCGCACCCACGATTTTGCCCTGATTTTCAGGGCAAAAAAGTGCGCGGTATACGCCGATAAATACGGTATCTTCCTAACTGTAGGTGGCTTCTGAAGGCAATTGGTTCTACTAGATTTTAGTTAGGGGTATCAGAGTAAAGGGGACTGAATACAAATGCACGCCACACTTTTCAGATATTTGTAAAACATTTGGAAAACTATCCTTTTTCTTTCAACTTTAAAACTGTGTGCCATTTTGTGTTGGTCTATCAAATAAAATACCAATAAATTACATTTACATTTTTGGTTGTAACCTGACAAAATGTGGAAAATTGCAAGAGGTATTAATACTTTAAGTCACTGTAGCACCTTAATATTGAATATTGAAACTTATGCATCAAGATTTAGCAGTTTTGAAATTTGTCACTTGTTGATTCATTTTTATGATATTCACTGCACACATTAGGATATTATTTAAAAGCAGCACCAAGTCCACTTATCCTTTGATACCCATACATTAATATATGAATCATTACCATGGCGAACATGACTACAACCTACTAAAAATAGTTAAATGCCACAATAATTAGAGACAAATGAACACAAAATGAATAATACAAACACACAAAATCCTTTTAAAGTTGCCTTAGGATGTCTCCTCTCACTGAACAATAAAGCAGTTGAGAGTCCAGTACAGCATTTCACCCTCACAAGCATTAAAATATTAATTGAGACCATGTAACACCCTTTCACACAGTCATGATGTATTAATGAAGCCAAATCATATTTTATGTTTATTACAGTCCTACAAGGATGCCCTACAACAATATGGGGTGAGGAAAAGGTTACACAGGGTTTTCTAGGACAAAACTCTTTCACACCAATTTAACTCCAGGAGATCCGTTATGCATGAAAACGAGTTTCTTGGATTCTTGTAAACAAAAAGCTTGAATTCTTACAAGATTGTGCGTTTTTTTCTAGCTCAGTTAAAAATTGGGCATTTAAAAAAAAAAAAGGAAGACGACCCAAAGACACAT
The DNA here is from genome assembly GCF_905171775.1 of Rana temporaria. Taxonomy (NCBI): domain Eukaryota; kingdom Metazoa; phylum Chordata; class Amphibia; order Anura; family Ranidae; genus Rana; species Rana temporaria. The sequence continues at coordinate 68,786,832 of NC_053497.1, forward strand.
TTTAAAGTTATTCAACAACATAAATTAGAAGGAGCTTTTGACACATGGCCGTTATGCTTTCAGTACATGCATCGAGGGCAATCATTGGCCTGTCAGTGTTGTGGAGCCCAAAGCAGCTACCTCATACTTGCCAACTATCCCGGTTTAAATTCCCTTGAAGTTTTAGTCACATGCTGTGTCCCGATATCTCAGTGAGAAGTGCTGCTACTAATGCTGCCCAGCTCTGCACTATTGGTGTGTACAGATGACTCACCTGCAGACCCTGTGTTTACATGTAAATAACCGGCTTTGATATGTAAATAGCCCCAGGCCTGCTGGATTCATATGTAAATAGAGGCAGCAATCATATGTATATCATACCTCTCTGAGGTCATATCCACCATTGCCTATACTGAATGCTGCCACCCATGAAATAAAGGGGCATGCTTGAAAGTCCTGCCTGCAACTGGGGTCAATTAGCCCAACATCAGCCTGTTCTGCAAAAGGTAAGCAAATTGGTGTGGGGGGGGGGGGTAATTTGGGGTGTGCAGAGGTAGGCAGAGAAGAAATTACAGTTTGGCTGCACACAAGTGAGCAAGGAGGGGGGGGGGGGTGTATAGAGGGAAGGAAGGTGGGTGCAATGAGGAGCAGAGGTGGCAGGTCAAGTTAAAGGGGTGGAGGGTTGGAGTGGAGAGGATGGGGGAGGTTTGGGGAGCAGAGGTTAGCGGGGGTTTTAGGAAGTAAAGGTGTACCGACAGTGTGGGTAAAGATGCAAGTCATGCGTAGGGCAGCCCAATTATGGGCTGCTCTATGCGCTAGAAAGGTGGAAGAAAGTCCTTAATGCCTTTTCAAAATCCCATGGTTGCACAGCACATGCCAGCAGATAAATGAGGGTGTCATTAACAATTAATGGCACTGCTGTGTATCTGCTAAAGGGCAGCATGTTTCTGTGGTGTCAGGAACGCAATTTTGCATGGGTTCCCAACACATACAAATGTAAACGCAGGCTAAATGTCTCAGTTACATTGGTGGTCAGTGTAAATCTCTCCTTCCATTCGTTGTTACTGTGAATGCTCCTATTACATTAGTGGTCAGTGTAAATATCCTTTACATTGGTGGTCATTGTAAATCTTATTACATTGGTGTACAATCCTTTTATTCACACTGATGGGTAGTGGCCAGTGTGAAGGTCCCCCTCCTTACATTGGTGGTTACTGTGAATGCTTCCATTACATTAGTGGTCAGTGTAAACCCTGATTACATTGGTGGCCAGTGTTGAAACTCCTCTTTATATTGGTAGTCATTAAAAAGAAAATCAGCATTGCCATTGATCACACCCTTCCCCCCAACACTGCCACTGATCCTAGGATCCCTATGAGCTTTCTGTCTATTAATGGGTCCCCTCACCACCCCAATACATGGTATGCAGGCAAGTGGGGAGCAAAATTGCATGGGGGGGGGGCGCATTCGCAAGAAAAGGTTTACCCAGGGTGCAATCAATATTAAATGATGGCCCTGCATGCAGGAAAAAAAAAGAAAACAGAAAAAAGGCCCATGCCCTAGCTTTAGTCCATTATTTACAATAAGATCTAAAGAACCTATGTAGGATTGAAATATTTTTGTACTGACAGTAAAATTCCATTTCCCCACTAGTTTGTTGGAGGACACATGACTATCTTTCAAGTACAGCTACCGCCTATAGGAAACTGACACTATGCAATTCAAAAAGGCACAACCCCTGCATATGTACATCATTCTGGGAGTACCAAGCATTGAACAGGAAAGGGGAAAAAAAACAACGTCCTGTAAAAATTCTGGGGAATTGGGTTCAACAGTAAGTAAAATAAATAAAAAAATCCTAATTTCTCCCGGCACACAGAGGCAAACATACACCATAACATGTCAGAAGTAAATCACACTTCCACATGAGAATTTTACCTCCAAAGCTGGCATCTGTCAAAGTCACCTGATAGGGTTTAGTAGAGGTGTTATTCGAGGAACAGGTAGCCGTTTGACAATCTGGGAGACCAAAATGTTGTCAAAAGGCTCGGGAAGCACTTATAACCCTGGGTGGAGAAAGCCATAAACAGGGAAGCAGGGACACCAAGTTAAAACATATGTTCATGTATAGGGGTATAGACATTAGATATGGCTGTGCCCTTCTTTATTTTCATAGTGTCAAAACCTCTCTGAGGTGGCAACTGTACCCCATAATGAAAAACCTGTCTTTCAATAAATGCTCTGCAATGAGAGTTGCTACTGCTGAACTATTTTTGAATAAACCATGCCTCTCATCTTTCACTTTTCTTCACTTCTTGGATTAGTCACTGACCTGCAGCAATACACCCAATATGTGCTTCTTCAGGATCAGTAACTCAGCAAGTAGTGAATAAAATTGAAAAGAAAATCCCAGACTAAACACCTTTATAAACAAGCCAGTAGGTAAGAAGCACCCTCCATAATTATATTGAAACCTGTAAGGATTGGGTCTCTGTTAGGATCTGATGACTACTGCCTTTAAAGGACACTTTATTTGCACTGGCACTCGGACACCCCAAGAAAGGTCTTTAGCGCCAAAATGATCTGATCTTAACAGGAGGCCATTCCCTAGTGAATGCTAAGCTAAGGCCTGTGGAGTTTTCAAGAGCAATGCGTCCATGTCAAGTGTCTCCAAACTATAGACTGCAGGCCACATCTGGCCTTCTACAAAACGTTAATCTGTCCCACAGCATGCACTGTTTGAGGCCTGAAAAGCAGTTTATGGTCTCCATTTTAACCCCCCTTTCCCCGACATGCAACAGGGGACCCATGATGCAAGGGGCGACCCTGATGGGGATTTTTTTGCAGCCTGCAAATTTTTGTAGAATATATATATATATATATATATATATATATATATATATATATATATATATATATATATATATATATATATATATATATATATATAATGGGGCCCTTGTACTGAAAAGTTTGGAGAACCCTGGTCCAGGTAAAATGGCACAGCAAGGGCTAAATTAATAACAGATAGGAGTTGCCCCAACAAAGGCATGTTAATCAAGCAAACAGATTCAAAGAGTCCAACTGGTCAGAGGTAGTTGTCAGCAGGATCAGTAATATCACGAAATAGAACGTAACAGAGTTAGGCAGAGTGAGGGAGGAACCAGGAGATGAAATAAATAAAAATAGGAGAAAGTGCCAAGAAAATAAGAAAATCAGAAATCGGACACACCCTAGCAACAAAAATTGAATGTTACAATGGGCAGCTAGAATACGGAGGCTGGTGTCTCTTTAACTACTTTAATCCTGGGCACTTTTGCCCCCTTTCTTCCCAGACCAATTTTCAGCTTTCATCGCTCTCGCATTTTCAATGACAATTGCGCGGTCATGCTACGCTGCACCCAAATGAAATTTTTATCATTTTGTTTACGCAAATAGCTTTCTTTTGGTGATATTTATTCACAACTTTTTTTTATTTTTTGCGATATAAGCGGAAAAAAAAAAGAGCGTAAATTTGAAAAAAAAAAATTTTCTTCTTTCTATTTTAAAATAAATCCAATCAAATCAAATTTTGTCATAAATTTAAGCCGAAATGTATTCTGCTACATGTTTTTGGTAAAAAAAAAAAATCCCTTTAAGTGTATAAAAATTGGTTCTTGTGATCACAGATGTACGCAGATGATCATGTACAGATGTGCGCAGATGATCATGTACAGATGTGCGCAGATTATCATTGGGACATGTGATTTTACTGTTACATATGTAGGGGACATGTGTTTTTACTGTGTGAGGACATGTGTTTTGGGGACTTGTTATTTACATTGTGTGGGGACACTAAACTGGTGATCAATGTGTAAAAAGCTCATACTCACTGATCACCGGCCAGCTGCAGAGATCCTTTCTCCTCTCTGACTACTTCTGTGTGAGGAGAGGAGAGCTGATCGCCTAGCAACCGGCACTCTGTTTACATCACAGAGCCCTCCTGCCGATCAAAGATGCGCCGTGTCCGAGTGACATGAGAGTATCGGGATCGCGCAGGCACGCGGTCTCCCTCCTTCTGAAAGACGTTCCTGAACGTCCACTCAGAAGAAAGAAGCGCCCACCCGGCCGTATATATGCAGTGGAGAACACCAAGAGCAGACCACAGGTAGGTTTCTGAAAGCCGTGTTTTCGTATAGGGACTGGGGGCTTGAAAGAATAAGTGAACATCACATTTTGAACCAAGAAATGTAAAAAGTGAAGGTTTACACTTGCAAACTTGCTCGGTTTTCCTATTTTTTTTATTTTTATAGGCAGCTAAGGTGTTTTAACATGCACTTATTCTTTCATTCACACATGCTACTAAAAAACAGTAAAGTTTAATGTTAAAATAAGAAGAAGCTGCCAGCCAGTCACATTAATTAAACATGCAGATGTGCACTAGTAACACTTCTCTTGGCATTTGCTATGGAAGAGTATAAAAAGCTCTGAACTTCTGACCCACGGAGCGACTGTAATCTTTTCTCATGAAAAAAGCATTAGGAATCCCGCATACACAAAATGTGGCTAGTCAAGGTTTCTATATGGAATGCAAGGGAGATGTGAGCAGCCAGATATTTACACAGAACATATGTCTTGATGCACAATGTAAAACCCCAAAGTAAAAACAGATGCTTTAGAAAAGCACCCAGAAAAAGTTTAGACTATATAAAATGAATGAAGCAAATATTAAGTTGTATTAGGAAAAGCGTTGCAGCCAAACTGCAAGCTAACAGCTAAACACATAGCCGAAATTCATAAAGGGAAGAGTTTTTTTTCTGCCAAAGGATTTGTATTCTTACATACAGTACAGCCAAGTGAATGGCACCACATTGATTAAAAGGAAAAAAAAAATAAAAACAAAAACACACACTCACACACACACACACACACACAGTGGTGCCCCCTCTCCACACTAACTAAACAGTGAAAGAGCAAAAGATGACTGAGGATACCATCCCTCCTCTCTCCTCCATCAGTGTTTTTTTTTTTAACCAATTTGCATCCAGCATACCCGATTGGCTCTCAGTCCTGCCCTGCCTTTCCCAGTCTAGGTGCCGTTTTAACAAGAGACTGATACTGTAGCAAGTCAATAAGTTTAATTTAAAGCGGTTGTATACCCTTTTATATATATATTTTTTTTTTACACCTGTAAAGGAAAAGCCATAATGAGCTAGTATGCACCGCATACTATCTCATTATGAAATACTTGCCTTAAAACGAGGTGAAGAGAACTTACCTGGTCCACGCCGAGCGAGATGTCATCTTGCTCCGGCGTGTCTTCCGGGTATCGCCGCTCCAGCGCTGTGATTGGCTGGAGCGGCGGCTGCCAGTCCTTTAGCAAAGGATCCCCACTGCGCATGAGCCGCTGCAATCAGCGGCGCATTGCGGGGGGGGAAAATCTCCTAAACCGTACAGGTTTAGGAGATATTCTTTATACCTACAGGTAGGCCTTATTATAGGCTTACCTGTAGGTAAAAGTAAAAAAGTGGGGTATACAACCACTTTAAAAGGGGTTGTAAAGGTTCTTTTAACCACTTCAATACAGGGCTTTAAAACCCACCTCCATACCGGGCCTATTCTGGCACTTCTCTCCTACATGTACAAATCATCATTCTTTTGCTAGAAAATTACTCAGAACCCCCAAACATTATATATGTTTTTTTTAGCAGACACCCTAGGGATTAAAATGGCGGTCATTGCAACTTTTTATCTTGCACCGTATTTGCGCCAATTTTTTTTGTAAAATATGAAAGATGATGTTACACCGAGTAAATAGATACCCAACATGTCATGCTTTAAAATTGTGCACACTCATGGAATGGCGCCAAACTTCGTTACTTAAAAATCTCCATAGGCGACGCTTTAATTTTTACAGGTTACCAGTTTAGAGTTACAGAGGAGGTCTAGTGCTAGAATTGTTGCACACGCTCTACCGCACGCGGCAACACCTCACATGTGTGGTTTGAACGACGTTTACATACATGGGCGTTCGCTTCTGACCGCGAGCTACCTATTTATTTATTTTTACACTTTTTTTTACACTTTTTTTTTTCGATCGCTTTTATTCCTATTACAAGGAATGTAAACATCCCTTGTAATAGGAATAATATGTGACAGGTCCTCTTTAAAGAGAGATGTGGGGGTCATAAGAAAGATTTCGCATAAGGCGCGTCACCTGTTTTCCGTAACTAGCCGACCTGCGAGTCGGCTCTATATAGCGCCTGCGCAGTCAGCTCTACGTGGCGGGCGCAGGCACCGAATAGAGCAGACTCGCAGGTCGGCTAGTTACGGAAAACTGGTGATGCGCCTTATGTGCCAAGGGAAGTTTTTCACCAGACGTCAATCATCTAACCTCTGAATAGGAACGCCCACTCCCGCGGGAGCCAGAACCTGGAAGCCGGGGGGGGGGGGGGGGAAATAATAAAACGGTATGTACGGGGGAAAAAAGCATACTGTAGATGTCGGAAGTATGCTGGATGTAATGGTATATAGATGTTTTTTAGGGTGAACCTCCGCTTTAAGTGTGAATTGTAAAGAGGCTTTACAACGCTGTCCCCCTAGCATCAGCTAACCATAAAGCAATTTTTTTTTAGGTGATACTATACATAGGATTACTTACCTGACTAAGTGGTTCTGCAGTTTCTCTCCACTGGTTTCTCTGTCTGTGACCAGTTGGCCAAAGCTATTTTTTTTTTTTTTTAACAGTCTTAGATCAGTCATGCCACAACCCCTCTCGCCAACATCATCACTTTCCTGCATGGTTCGTGATGGGCCAGCCCACATTCCAGCGCTAAAGAGGCGAGGATTCTAACACTAGGTTTCTCAGGACTGGGAGGTTTAAGAATTGTTCTTCTTTACATTAAGGCTTCATTTCCATGGACGTTTTTACAGTCACTTTTTTTAGCCTTTTTTACAGCTTAAAAAAGCCTGTCCATGTTTTTTTTTATTTTATTTTTTTGAGCTGGAGTTAAAAAACACTGCGTTAGGGTTTTTTAGTGGTTTTTAGCGTTTTTGAGCGTTCAACGTCTGTCGTTTTTACAGCTCTAACGCTGGAGCTTCAGAACGCACTGGTCCTGTTTTTTTTTTTTTGCAGCTTAAAAACGTCATGGTGGGCATGAGGCCATAGACTAACATGGAGAGACGTTTTTAAGCTGCAAAAAACGCTCAGAAAAGTGGCTGTAAAAACGTCCATGGAAATGAAGCCTAAATCCCACTAGACCAGTGGTTCTCAACCTCACTAGCGCCGTGACCCCTTGATAAAATTTCCCAAGTTGTGGGGACCCCTAACAGTAAAATGAGTTGCGTGGCAAAACAAGTAATTTGCGCCCCTTAACCCACAGACATTTAGCACTCCCCGAGTCCCTTCCACTCGTACAGTGTTAAAACCCCTTATGGTACATTTTAGGATGTACCACTCTTTCTCTTTGTTCTCCTTTCTCTCCCTTGCATCTCTCTCTCTCCTAAATTTTTTTTTCCCCCCCCCCCCCCCCATCCCTCTCTCTAGCCATCTTTCTTGTTATTTCTCTCATTCTTTCTCTCCCTTTTATCTTGGTTCCTCCCCCTCTTTTTCTCTCCCTTCCATATATTCTCTATTTTTATTCCTTCTCTTACTCCTTGGTGGGGGATGGGATGAGTGGCAATGCTGGGGGGGGGGGGGGGAAGAGTCCTGATCAGCCAACTTAGATGCTCTTGATCAAGGTCATCTGAGAACTGTAGTGGGGACTTCTAATGGCAACTATAATCACAGGTAGTGTTACTGTGTCTTCCAACTTCACTTTGTCTCTTACTTTGTGGTGTCTCGTAGCAGTGACATCTATGCCGCAATCAGAAGATTGGGTCTCCTCCAGCCCCTCCCACTTCACATTCCTCATCAGTCAGCTGACCTATAGTCTCTGCCCCCCACCCATGCTGTGAACTGAATGGGCGGCTGCGAAGAGGCTGAGTGGGCGGCCGCAGGCTCCAGGAACAGCCCAGCTGGGCGGTTGCAAAAGGCTGGGAGAGCAGTGCGGGCTTCAGGAACAGCCCAGGATTCCGTGACCCCTGGAAAATCATCATTCGACCCCCGAGGGGGTCCCAACCCCCAGGTTGAGAACCACTGCACTAGACAATACATGAATTATATTCTACATATGTTGGGGAAGGGAGGGGCGGCAATTATGTTTCTTTAGCCAGCCGGGAGTTCCAATGTAAAGGGACCTCAGTCAAACAATCATTAACCACTTGACCTCTGGAAGATTTACATGTATGTTATTTTTTCCCCCACAAATAGAGCTTTCTTTTGGTGGCATTTGATCACCTCTGCGTTTTTTTTTTTTTTGTGCTATAAAAAAAAAAAAAAAAAAAAAAAATCGAATTTCTTCATCAACTTGGGCCACTATATATTCTGCTACATATTTTTGGTAAAAAAAAATCCCAATAAGAGTATATTGATTGGTTTGCGCAAGTTATAGCATCTACAAACAATATGATCATTTTTATCTATGTATTTTTACTAGTAATGGGGGCGATCAGCGACTTAAAGCGGGACTGCAATAGTGCGGCGGACAGTCGGACACTAACTGAAATTTCAACTTTTTGGGGACCAGTGACACCAATTCATTGATCAGTGCTAAAAATCTGCATGGTCACTGTACCAAGGACACTGGCTGGGATGGGTTAACATCAGGGGCGATCAAAGGGTTATCTGTGTGCCTAGCCAGTGTTTTTTTTTATACAATGTGGGAGATATTTTTTACTAAGAGAGGGTATGGATCCATGTCCCTGCATTGCAGGAACACAAGACCCATGCCTTCCCTACTGACAGGCCACCAGTCCGCCTCCTGCTGTGTATAATCACACGTAAGCTGGCTGCCGGTGGCACGCATTTGCGCCCCTAACCAAGAAGTGTCGGATCACGTACTAGGTACATGATCCGATGCAGGAATGCCACCTTGCTGTCACAGTCGGCAAGTGGTTAAGTAGTAATTGCAGGTATGCATATTTTTCGACAAGGCAGAGAATGTGACATGATCACCCCACCTCTCTACCATGTTCAATCAGAGAACACTCTGCAATCATTCAGAAGATGCAAAGCATCATCTGAATGGCGCTGGTGCTGACCTGTGTTCAGAATGCACAAGCGCAGCTCGGCACATGACCTGGAAGCAAGTGGAGATCACTGGAGTAACAGTATCCATTTTGGTGATTTCCAGCTTCCAGGTGGAATTTGCCAGGTATGGTATATACAGTGTTACATTGATCCAAGCAGGACCATTTTACCTTTATTCTTGGAATTCTTTTTTAGGCCATATTTACACTGCTGCGATCCAATTATGATCTGGCTTTCAGTGCAATGATGTGGCACAACTTGGATGCTACTTTGAAGTGATTTATATTATCCATCGGTTCATAATCGTGCTGGAATTGCACCAAAGTAACACAGGAATCTTTTCCAAAATCACTCATCACCTGTAGAAGTTGTACATGCTTGCATGGCATTTTTAAAGTTTAACCTTTTAAGTTTGGCAAGGTATCTACAGTCCTAAAATAAGATATTGTTCCGTGGCCACCCTTATACATTCTGTTTAGTAGAGATTATAGCCACTGCTCTGTATAGTCCTGTACCACTGTACAGTGAAAAAACAATGCAAGATTAGATATATTTTGCACACTTTTTCTCATAGTAACCAGTTTTATGTTGGCAAAAAAAAAAATGTAACCACTTAAAGCGGATGTGCCATGGGAAAAAAATATTAAAAGCCAGCAGCTACAAATACTGCAGCTGCTGACTTTTAATATTAGGACACTTACCTGTCCTGGAGTCCAGCGCTGATCGCAGCAGAGGACGAGCGATCGCTCGTCTCTCTGCTGCTCCCCCCGCCATCCACGCTGAGGGAACCAGGAAGTAAAGCGCTGCGGCTTCACTGCCCGGTTCCCTACGGCGCATGCGCGAGTCGCGCTGCGCCCGCCGATTGGCTCACACGCTGTGTGCTGGGAGCCGAGTGTTCCCAGCACACAACGGGCGACAGACGGGAAGTCAGAAAAACCCGTCTTTTGCCCGTAGCGTGTGGCCGGAAGTGGGTGCAAATACCTGTCTTTCGGGTTCCGATCAGCGGGACTCCACTTTAGGGTGGAGAACCGCTTTAAAGACCAGCTCCTGTACATATACGGAGGCAGAATGGCTCTAAGGCACAAAACGCTGTATATGTACAGGGGCTCCTATAAGAGCCATAGCAGGCGTGCACCCACTGCACGGCAGGGGACCCGATGGCTACCCGCGATCGTGGGCACGAGAGCCAGAGCGAGGATTTTTGTGTGTGTTTTTGTTTTTGTCTGGAACAACGATCTGGCTCCTCCTCTAGTCAGTCACATTCCCTCACAGTTAGAAACACCTCCCTAGGACACACTTCACCCATTACCTGCCAGTGACATTTATACAGTAAAACGGTGGCCATTTTTTAGCTCTGATCGCTGTATAAATGTCAATGGTTCCAAAAGTGTCCCATCTACCGCAATCCCGAGTAAAAAATAAATAAAAAAAAGTAAATAAATCGCCATTACTAGTAAAAAAAAAAACTTTTGTGCAACAACCCAATCAATAAATGCTTATTGAGATTTTTGTTTACCAAAAATATGTAGAAGAATACATATTGGCCTAAACTGATGAAGACACTTTTTTATTTTTATTTTTTTTATTTTGATATTTATTAATTATAGCAAAAGAGTAAAAAAAAAATATTATATATATATATATATATATATATATATATATATATATATATATATATATATATATATATATATATATATATGGTGGTTAAAGCCCGACTCTGGGCAACTAAATAAAATGAACTCTTGTAATAGAGCTGTGCCTGCACTGCAAGGGTTAATTGCTCATTTTGGTATAATAGGGAAATAAAAAATAAAAAAAAAAGGACTTACTTACCCAATCCTCTACTTCTCCCTGCAGCTTCTCTGATGCCATCAAGACCAAAGCTGTATCCATAGCTCTGCACTGGACAGAACATCAAGGGACAGTCCACCGCCCGAGCGTAGGGCAGCAGAGGATCAGGTAAATAAAAAGGTTTCCCATCTCCCCTAAAAAAAAAAAAATTTAAGTGCCCTGGAAACTTACACCCAACATAAAAAATAGCTTGTAAAACGACCAAAGACCCACTCAAGTGTGAATTCAGCCTAGGGCCTCATTTATATGGCTGTTTGAAGGTGCAGACAGGGCCCGGCATAAAAATCCTGGTGTTTTCCTGTGGCTGGGGAGCAGCAGAAGCAGTGTACAGCCACCCACATAAGTGAATAGCTTTATGTGCTGGTACTCAGGTAAATGCTGATGCTTTTTTTGTACACACATTTTTAAACCAGACCCTTCGCCTCCAAATGTCTCTGTGAATGAGGCAGAAAAGCAAACACGGGAGACAGGGGCTCCTTACAATGATCGGCTTTATTTCATGTAAAACTTTTATCCCAAAAGGAAAAACCTGTTGCTGAAACTTCTTAAAAAGGGCTGGCTGGAGTTTGGCTTTATTAGTGTACATAAATCTGCTAGTACATCTAATACTCCCATCCTCCCAGACTGACAATGCTGTTGTCCAAAAATAAATTTATATTTCTCCTTCATCCAGAGTACTCTAATAAAAGGAGGTGTGTTGCCGACTAGATCACAGGGTAAAAGCAGAGGGGAAAAAAACAAAGACCCACACACTATAAGCTGCAATATATTACTTTTTAAGTTTACTACCAGTTTAAAGCACGGCTTTCTTTTAGTGGAAATGCTATTCCTGCTCTCCCACTTTAATATGCTGATACACTGTAGTAGAGCAACGTCTATACTGTACCCCCTACCACAAGAGTCCACATGTAGATTTGTATTGCTTAAAAGAGAGCGCATGTCTGACAAGGTCCGTTTATAATGGTGTACACAGTCTATTGGACTGCACAATCATATTCAGACATGCTGCACCACTGTTAACTGGAAAATGCAGTTACAACACACTATGAAAGTAAAGGCTGTTGGCAAAATATCATTCTAATTAAATAACTATTAGTCTGGGACTTTAAATTGGTCTTCGCTAGCCAAAAACTATAAAAAAAAAAAAAAAAAACACACACACTACACACAAACTAAAACTATGGACCAAGAATATGAACCCATTTCATTAGAGAAGCTGCCTCTAATGACAAAAAAAAAAAAAAAAATCCCGCAGGTGGGTTGTCTCTCTTGCCCCCAGGCGTTGCTGTGAAAGATGTGGAACACACAGACCTGGATCTCTCCAGAGAGCCCATTTAGGAAATGATAGGAACCCAAAAGTGACACGGCCCTGTGTATAGTAGAAGCGATACTGCTAGCGATGACACTTCCCTTTTCCACTTGACCTGAGAAGACAGAGGAGATTTGACAAGAGTCTCCAGGGGCTCCGCTTCATGAGCGATTCACTTTTTTAATGTAGCCAGTTGTCACAATGGCAAAGTCATAATTTCAATTCCATATGAATGTCAGCTATTCATTGGCTGAGTGAGCATGGCCTAGAGCAAGAACTCTTGTCCTGTGGACGGAAATAGTTCATATCTCCTGGTAATGCATCATCAGAAACTGGAGCATATGGATCAAACCTTGGTATACCGATGACCTCTATTAAAGACAAGGCATTGATCTTAGAACTAACGAACCAAACTAGATGGCACCATGCTGACTGTGTGAAAGCAATGCAATTATTATCCTCGAAAGCCAAGTTATCACACAAACTACAGTCACCTGATGCACCCCATATCAGTAGTGATCATCAAGTTCATGGCCACCTCCAGATTAAAGCAGTAACAAGCAGCTAATTATTACATTGGAAAACATGAATGCTACCCACAAATGTAAGGTAGAGCTCTTAAAAACATGCAATCTTTTTTTTATTATTATTATTATTATTATTATTATTATTATTATTAACAAAAAGGGGAAGGGGAAGAGGGGAAAGTCTATGCATAATTACCAACCAGACAAAAAAATGTCAATGATCATTTCCCTCCAAAAACACACCAAGTGAAGTGGTGCAGACCAATATGTGATTTTCCAGTATATTTTTAGTCAATACATTTTTATTAAACTTTTAAGATGACGTTTAACAACATGAATAAAGGAAGGAAATCAAACATGCCAACATAAGAAAATGACATACCATGACTTTCTGTAATCCAAAAACAGGAATGAACCAGGGTATTAACCACTTGACCACTGGGCACGTAAACCCACTTAATAACCAGACCAATTTTCAGCTTTCGGTGCTCTCACAATTTGAATGACAATTACTCAGTCATACAACATTGTACCCAAATTAAATTTTCGTCCTTTTTTTCACACAAATAGAGATTTCTTTTGGTGGTATTTAATCACCGTTGGGTTTTTTATTTTTTGCGCTATAAGAGAAAAAAAGACTGAAAATTCTGTAAAAAAAAATAATTTTTCTTTGTTTCTGTTAAAAAATTTGGCAAATTTAGTATTTTTTCTTCATTCTTTTGCATAAATGTGAAAGATGAAGTTACGCCGATTAAATAGATACCCAACATGTCACCCTTCAAAATTGCACACGCTTGTGTAACTTCGCTACTTAAAAATCCCCATAGACGACGTTGCAGGGTATTGTGGGGTATTGCGGAGTATTGTGGGGTATTGCGGAGTATTGTGGGGTATTGCGGGGTATTGCGGGGCATTGCAGAGTATGGGGGCATTGCAGAGTATTTTGGGGTATTGCAGAGTATGGGGGCATTGCAGAGTATGGGGGCATTGCAGAGTATTTTGGGGTATTGCAGAGTATTTTGGGGTATTGCAGAGTATTTTGGGGTATTGCAGAGTATTGCGGGGCATTGCGGAGTATTGCGGGGCATTGCGGAGTATTGCGGGGCATTGCGGAGTATTGCGGGGCATTGCGGAGTATTGCGGGGCATTGCTGAGTATTGCGGGGCATTGCAGAGTATTGCGGGGCATTTCAGAGTATTGCGGGGCATTGCAGAGTATTGCGGGGCATTTCAGAGTATTGCGGGGCATTGCAGAGTATTGCGGGGCATTGCAGAGTATTGCGGGGCATTGCAGAGTATTGCGGGGCATTGCAGAGTATTGCGGGGCATTGCAGAGTATTGCGGGGCATTGCAGAGTATTGCGGGGCATTGCAGAGTATTGCGGGGCATTGCAGAGTATTGCGGGGCATTGCAGAGTATTGCGGGGCATTGCAGAGTATTGCGGGGCATTGCAGAGTATTTTGGGGTATTGCAGAGTATGGGGGCATTGCAGAGTATGGGGGCATTGCAGAGTATGGGGGCATTGCAGAGTATGGGGGCATTGCAGAGTATGGGGGCATTGCAGAGTATGGGGGCATTGCAGAGTATGGGGGCATTGCAGAGTATGGGGGCATTGCAGAGAATTGCACAGGGAGGGATGGATGGCTGGATCTGTGACTGCATGTGTCACAGATCCAGCCCGCAGCAGCAGCTGCTGCTGCTTCTGCTCTCTCCCCTCTCCCCTCTCACACTGTACCGTTCGGTGATCCGTTATCAGCCGGGTCCGAAGGACCCGGCGGTCACGGAGATTCCAGTGTGCGCGCCCCACAGGGCGCGCGGGAGCGCGATTCTGGGAGGACGTACATTGACGCCCTCCCAGGGTTAAGCAACCGCCTTGTAGACGTATTTCGTCTATAGGGCGGTTGTTAAGTGGTTAAAATTGAATATATTCTCTATATACAGTAGGTGCACTCAGGGGCGGACTGACAACTCATGGGGCCCCCGGGCAATAGAAGATTATGGGGCCCCTCTGGCTTACAGATGGCCACCACGCCAGGAGGTAGTGCAGAGGCGGGCAGCTAAAATCTTGGGATATTCACATTAAAAGCATGTCATTTTCGGACATATCAGGGACAGATCTAAAAAAAACACAGATTTTTACATACTGTCCCTGGTTTTACTGAGCCTGGCAACCCGGATGGGGCCCCCTAGTGGCATGGGGCCCTCGGGCAGTGCCCGAGTGACTCAATGGTCAGTCCGCCCCTGGGTGCACTACTAAACATTGTTCATCCAGTGCAAAAATGCTCAGCATATAAACCATCAATATATTACTTTTTTACATGTACAAAAACAGAAATAAACTCAGTATAAAAGTACATTATTCCAAAAAAAAGTGCTCAATGCAAAAGTGCTCCGCCCATATACTTTACATAGGACCCCTGTAGTAAAAAAAAAAAAAAAAAAATCCACTCCGCACTCCCATCAATATCCAGCATCTTACCAGATCAATTGATCTCAAAAGCATCTTTGCACTGGATGAACAATTTTTGGTAGCACACCTACACAATACAGAGAATATATTGCGTATGGTTTAGTTTTCAAACCAATTGGTTACTACACCTTAAACTTTACAATTTTTTCACAAAGGGCAAAATTCCTTATTTTTTTATTTTTTTTTTAAATCTATTAAAATAGTACGTAATGTAAGGGAGAAAACAAATTCACTATTAAAATAGTACGTAATGTAAGGGAGAAAACAAATTCACAGGTGAAGGGTCATGTTCTGGGAAATAACATGAGGAAAATAAATAAATGGAAGGACAGTGTGTTGTAGAATTGAGACCAGTAGCAAAGATTCAAAGTACCAAATCCCCAATGGTATGCGAGACCACCCCTCACCCCCAACGAGAACTTGGTAGAGAAAAAAGGAAGGGAACGAAAAAAAGTATTAAACAAACAAAGGGAGTCGGTGTTGGGGGTCTTCTAGGCGTGTGCTATGACTGTTTGCCGACATGAAGATGTGCGCAACTAGCCTAAATTGAGTATTGGTGCATTTCCCAGGCTGTTAATGCAAGAGGGCTTCATAAGGGTTTTTCCAAAAGGATTTACCTGCAACTGTGTACAGCATTTGGTAAACTCAAATCCACCATGTGCCAAAGGGATCCCTCTGTTTGGCAACCTCGGAAGAATTGACGAGAGTCAGAATTGCGTGTGAAATCTTCAAGGGAACAAGGTAGTAGTTTGTTTCCACAGACAGGATGTTGGAAGAGCTTACAGCCATATTCAACCACATCCAAGCCCAGTCTCTTTCTCTGGAGGGTGGTTTACCAGGTCATCATCCTATCTGACAGGATAGGAGCACAGTTGCTGCTTACGTGAACAGTAAAGAATATACCAATGATTATATATTCAGGAAGGCACCATCAAAAGCAGTCAGAGAGAATTTTGCAGTTTGCTATTGCAAAATAAAAATTGGATAAAAAAAAAAAAAAATTATGTATTGGAAATCAACTCTAGTGTCAAGCTTATATTTAGCTTTGATGATTTTGAAAAGGAAGAAACCCCAAGTCATGTAACAAAAAAAAAGAAGAAAGACATTATTTGAAATGCAGAGGGATAGGCAAGTCCTGGGGATATACAGTTTTCTCAATATAGGGAGCAAGGGAGTATGGGGAAAGTGAATCCGCGCAACAGAACCAAGGTGATAAATATATGTGCAGCGAAAATTTATTTATAAAACCAGAAAAAAGGACCTAGTGGATCTGGTTCATGTAGAAATTAGGTGATATAATTGAAGGAATTTTTGAGGTGGCGCCTCTACGTGTTTATCCCACCTAGGTGGGGTAATGAATGGAATGGAGAAATTAGTAGAAGTTGGCACCTGCCTGGCAAATTCTATTCAGTGAGTGTAAAAAGATAAATAAATATATAGATTTGCTTCCCAATGGCGTGCTAAGAAATTATAAATACTATATATTAAATGATGATACAGGATAAAGTATTACAAAGGTGCACGTGAAGGTGCTAAATTATAGTAAACAGTCCATGAAATAAATAATGAATGGACACGGTTATCACAAAAGTGACATCCACCTCATTCTGCTTCGATGTAGCAGGGATCTGCTGATTGGCCCAGATGGAATCCTTGAAAAAGGTAGTCATCCGTTATCATTATTGTAAGGCTACTATCACACTGGTGTGTGCTAGCTGTAAAGCGCCGCTAGTTTTAGAGGAGCTTTGGCTGCGATTTCTGGCCACTAGCGGGGCACTTTTAACCACTGCTAGTGGCCGAAGAAAGGGTTAATAGCACCGTGTTGCAGAGCTTTGGCAGCTCTGCCCATTCGTTTCAAAGGGCAAGGTGTTTTGGGAGCGGTGTATACGCTCCCAAACCACCCCACCGATACTGCCTTCAGGGCTTTTTTTCCCCCCATCCCGAAAGCGCACCTCCCCAGCGTGAAAGCACTTAGGCTTTCACACTGGGGGGGCATGAGAGGTGCTTTTTTTTAGCGCTAAAACGCCTGAAAAGCACCTCAGTGTGAAGTGGTCATAGTGAATTTTATGTGTGGCCCAAAACAATTCCTCTTCTTCCTATGTGGCCCAGGAAGGTCAAAACGTTGGGCACCCCTGGGTTACATCAATCTGACAAAAAAGGTCAGCGTAGTCTCTATTCTTCCATGGGGTGGGGGACGTAATGGGGCTTAATACAATTAGTAAAATTAGAAAATAAAGTAAATATAAGACACCCTAACCACCAACACGAGTGATACCCAACACTTTCCAATCCACAGTTGCCACTACTGTATTTATTTCTCTAATGTTTTCCTATCTCCAGAAATTTTAACAAAAGAAGGAGGTCATTGTTTTCAGTAAAACATATGGGATATGCTTCTCAGCAATACATTGTATATTTATGGGAATTACCTGTCAATATACATTGCAAACTAAAACACATGTTCTCTGCCAACTGCTGAAATGTACAGTTTACTTCAAACTGCACAGTGTTTGTCATTTCCTATACTTATCCCTAAACAAAAAAGGTTAAAAAAAAATAAAAATAGAAATAAAAAGGGGAAGACGACGAACACACATATGCATAAAACACACAATACTTGCCAAGACGCATGTAAAATTTGTCAAAAACACATGTGAACAGGCACAAGCTTTTAAAACACATAAGATTTTAATTTGGCTTTCTGTTTATAACATTCCACCCTAGAAGGATAATGAGCATGTTTTACAACTACAGTGATTTAATGTGCCTCAAATAAATGATGACGCCTGAAAACTAAGGAAACTATCATATATAGTGATAATGGCCTCATGGACCCAGACCAAGCATTTTGTACAGTGGATTTGTCTTTTTTTGCCAGCTCCTGAAAGAAAGATCCAGCAGAAATGAAGAAATCTTAAAATGCCTGTGTGCATGTAGTCCAAATTCTGCAAACTACATGGTTCATTTCAAACACGAACCATAATATGTAAACACAAAAGGCAAAATATTTACCTACATTTATAACAATGCAGAAGAGTGGTGTGCAGAATGTAGGAACTTGCCAGAATTGTTTCTTTGTTCTAGCTGCACAGAACTAATAAAAGCTGAATCCTGATTGGCTGCTATGGTTTACTGCACATTTCTAGCTCTTTTGCATCCTACCAAGCAGGCAGCATTGTATTTGTTAATCGTCACACATCAGGAATGCACAAGTTATCATTGTAAATGACACCTCAAAGCAACTTCCCAATGCACCAGACCTGCATGGAGATTTGCTGCGGAAATGGTGTGTGCACAATTTCTTGGTCCGGTGTGGTGTACTCTGCAGCCTCTGTTAATAAATAGGCTGCCTCACAACACATGTTAATGCCCATTCCTTTAACCCACTGCAACAGACCCAAATGGTGAGAATGAGTCCTTAGGGCCATTCACCTATATACGACATGCAATTGTGCTTGCATCGACACGTTTCAGTGCATTACCCATTTATTTCTAACTGGTTCTTCAACACACATCCAGGGACCAAAAACGAATCTGCCAATTCTTTTGCAGAGCACCGTAAAGCAACATATGTATTCCTTATGATGTGCAATGCACTGAGAGTTAGGTGCCTCGGTTTACTCTATCTATGCATATTGGGATGCTATTGAAAAGGAATGGCAACACACCTACAGCGTCGATGTTGATAGGTTGCAAAAAGCACTTGCATATATAGGGGTGAGGCCATCTTTCAGATAGAAATACATACCTTTGCATTTTACACTCAAATCAAAGGAATCGCATAAAAATGCACATTAACATTGTAGTGCAGGTTGCAAGGCGTGTCGCCATTTATCGCAGTACACATTGACATGCGTTTTGATGATTTTTTTTACTGACTTTAAAAGGGGAAAAAAAAATATATATACTGTATGCACTAAACTAAAATGTGTGTTTGCCTGGGTGATCTTAACAGCTCCGACAAAGGTAAGCAATGATCATGATTTTGAGCACTGCAACACTCAGGTCCTTTCTGATCTAGCAGTGGGTGACAATGATTGCATCTTAATGATGGTCAGGAGTGTTCATTATCATACAGGGACATTTTTCTTTGTTCTTGAAAAATCTACCTGAGCTGGACCCAATCCTCCTTTCTACTATGGAGAATAAGGATCAGAGCTACTGAGTATGTGTACTACTGTTAGCAACAGGTGACCCACACCTGGCCCAACCATGTATAGGTACTGGATTTCTCTGCTTTAATTTTTTTAAGCTGCCCACATATGACAACTTCATGCAAATACACAGACAAAAATATTAAGCGCTTCAGCTAATTATAGTAGTGAAAAGAAAATACATCTCTAGTATAGATTATGCTCCAGACAGTAGACAAAGGCGATCCCTTTCTTCAATGCTGACTTAAAAAAAAAAAAAAGAAGGAAGTAAACCCAAAAACACATAAAAAACACACTGCAAGAAAAAAGCATAACAAGCTAGTATGCATAGCATACTAGCTCATTATGTGGCACTTACCTGAGATCGAAGCGCTCCCCGTTCCCCCTGCCGCCATGTCCCCTCGGAGCATCTTCATTGTATGGACGCTCCGGGGCTTTGACTGGCCGGAGCGACGATGACGTCACTCCCGCGCATGCGTGCGGGACTGGCACGATCCCCACGCATCGGTGCCGTGTTTTCTGCAAATATCTCCTTAACCGTGTGGGTTAAGGAGATATTTCTTGCACTTACAGGTAAGCCGTAATCTAGGCTTACCTGTAGGTGCAAGTTGTCTGGTTGGGTTTACAACCACTTTAAGCCATGCATACATGAATCAAAATTCAGCCGGTTCAGCAGGGGCTGGCTGGATTTCAATCTAAGGTCTACCAATTGACTTCTGTACAACAGCCTTGTTGGATTTTCTAGCTAAATCAGCACTGCAGGCTATAGCCAACAACACTAATCAGTGTATTTTGACGGCATCAAAAACTCTCCCAGCAAACAATAGCTCAGCGGGGAGGATACCCCATGTCAGAATGTCGGGCGGAATCGGCCAGCTCAATAGAAACAGTGTGTGCTGGAGTCAGTTTGGCTGGGTTCCGACAAAGGGGCTTATAAGTGTGTACTTATAAGTGATTTCCTATAAAAACTAACAAACATGTTATACTTACCTACTCTGTTGCAGTGATTTGTACAGAGCAGCCCAGAGTGCCCCCACAGTAAACAGCTTGCTATGGGGACATCCAAGCCGAGTCACAGCTCCCTGTGTCCATTCAGACAAAGAGCACCGACCCAGCCCTGCCCTTCTCTCTCCCCCAAATGGCCAACTGACTTTGAAATGACAGCAGCGGCAGCCAATGGCACCGCTGCTGTGTCTTAGGCAATCAGGAGGGAGAATCTCGGACCGCTGAGACACTTGTGGACTTTGCTGGACAGAGAGGGACCTCAGGTAAGTATTAGGGGAGGATTTTTATCCTAATGCATTAAGATAAAAAAATACTTTTTCGTTCAACCCGTACGTTAACTACAAGAAAAATCAAAAAAAAAATCCATTCAACTGCATCCTAGGAACCCAAGAGGAGTATTTTTTATAAAATATATATATATATATATATATATATATATATATATATATATATATATATATATATATATATATATATATATATATATATATAAAATATATAACACACACACACACACACACACACACACACACACATTAAGGGAGAGAGACACTCACATGCCATGAAAGTAGCCATCATGGCCTTTGTGACACATTCCTGCTGGTGTCCTTCCATCAACTTCATTAAACCCCTGCGATATTTTCATTGTTAGGCTACATGCCCACGAGTGTATTAAAACCAGGGCCGTTTGAAGGAATTTGGGGGCCCCAAGCAAAATGGACATGGAGGCCCCCCCCCCCCCCATGCACGCACACAAAGCCTACAAGAACCACAGCATGGTTAAGTTAAGTTCACCCACACTTTATATAATAAGTGAAGGTTTACAGTGCAAATACTGCTGTTGTATATAATGTGCATAAAATGTTATCATTTGCAAAAAACACCACTGTACCATAAAATCAAGTATACATTAAAGTGCACAATAACGAAATCCAACATCACACTAACATTTTTCAGTTTTGGGCGGATTTGCTAGCGCCCGAGGAAGGGTTAAAACCACCCGCAATGCGCTGCTGCAGCAGCGCATTGCCAGCGGTATAGCTGCGCTGTCCCATTGATTTCAATGGGCAGCAGCGGTGAAGGAGCGGTAAATATACCGCCCCTTCTCCGCTCCAAAAATGCGGCTAGCAGGACTTTTTTTACCGTCCTGGTGGCGCAATGCTCCAGTGTGAAAGCCCGAGGGCTTTCACACTGGAGACAATTGAGCAGCTTCTTAAGGGCGGTTTGCAGGCGCTATTTTTAAGAAGCTGCTCAATTGTCTTCAGTGTGAAAGCCCTCGGGCTTTCACACTGGAGAATTGCGCCAGCAGGACGGTAAAAAAAAGTGTAAAAAAAAAAGTCCTGCTAGCCACATCTTTGGAGCGGAGAAGGGGCGGTGTATTTACCGCTCCTTTACCGCTGCTGCCCATTGAAATCAATGGGACAGCGCAGCTATACCGCTGGCAATGCGCTGCTGCAGCAGCGCATTGCGGGCGGTTTTAACCCTTCCTCGGGCGCTAGCAAATCCACCCATAGCGTTGGCAGTAAAAATAGCAGAGTTTTACCGCCGACGCTATGAGCGGCTCAGTGTGAAAGGACTCTTAGATGGAAATGGGATGGTAAAGAAAATGGAAAGAAATCTATGGTAATTGTTTTGTATATATTACCCGATTCAAAAAAGAAGCAATTAGACCCCTTTCACACTGGAGCGTATTGCAGGTGCTATACGATTAAAAATAGCGCCTGCAAACCGCCCTTAATCTTATAGCGCCTGCAATACGCTCCAGTGTGAGAGGGGTCTAATTGCTTCTTTTTTGAATCAGGTAATATATACAAAACAATTACCATAGATTTCTTTCCATTTTCTTTACCATGCCATCAATTGTCGCCACTGTGCCATGCCATCAATTGTCGCCACTGTGCCATGCCATCAATTGTCGCCACTGTGCCATGCCATCAAACACAGCCACTGTGCCATTAATTTTCGCCTATGTGCCATGCCATTAATTGTCACCACTGTGCCTATCAATTGCCAGCAGTTTGCCCCCTCAAAAAATAGCAGGGTGTTCTGAGCTCCTCCCCCTGCCATCCAGACACTCACATGTGGTCTCACCATAGTTTCACCTCCAGCCGCACACCTCCAGCCCCACATAGACATGCTGGAGATTGTAGTCCTCCTATAGTCCCGCTCCGCCTCTATCACACAGCCATCTACTCACCGTGCGTGTACTTCTTTCAGGGCTTCCGTGTCCCGCTACCTCCGCCCGCAGGTCCTCCGGTTCTCTGCACTTGTCAGCGATCCCCCTCACTGTTCTGTGCAAGAGTCGGCGCTGTCAGTAGTGTCCCGACTCCCGCAGCTTGCTGAGGCATCGGACCCAGGGAGGGACAGCACGGGTCCATCGGCTGCCCACGTTACGCTGCTCCCCACACAATTTTCCCACAGAGCAACTTGCCGCCCTTGACCGCATGGTGATAGCTGACGAGAGGGGAGGAGGAGGTGGGGAGGAAAGGACACGTGATTGGTTGTCAAGGAAGCGGCGGCCCCGTTCCTTGACAACCAATGATCGCCAGCATTTTTTTCTTTACTTTTCAGCTGTTAGCAGGGAATTCCTGCTGAGAGCTGAAAGTACAGCGCCGAATGTATCGGTTTTTGGCATCGGCTCGGCGACTCGTTCAGTGTTATTATCCCCATTAAAGATACAAAAATCCTGCTGCCTGTGCCGCTGGATGCTGGGGCCCATGGCCAGCTCGAGGCCCCAAGCAATTGCCTCCTTTGCCTCTCTTGTTCCGACGGGCCTGATTAAAACAATCCCATTCACGCTGGATCTTTCTGCCAGGACTTGGCAGAAACATCCAGCGTAAACAAATGCTTCGTATGGTGCATATTGACACACCTTCACGTGTGTAAAGTGTATGCACGCAATTTCATTCTAGTGGCTAGAATATTTATTTGCTGTAGTACCTAGGCTGAAATGATGTTTAAATAGGTGTCAATTATGCTTCTCTCTGAATGCAGGATTATGGATTTGTATGCCCCGAAATACTGCTCTACAATATGAATCTAAATGCTATAATAAACATGGACACATTGGGGGTTAATTTACTAAAAGGCAAATCCACTTTGCACTAAAGTGCACTTGGAAGTGTAGTCGCTTTATATCTGAGGGGAAGACCTGCTGATTTGATCATTAAATCATGTACTGTTTTTTATTTTCCTTGCATGTCCCCTTCAGATCTACAGCGACAGCACTTGTAGTGCAAAGTGGATTTGCCTTTAGTAAATAAACCCCACTGGCTGATGCAAAGTTGCGTTAAATCGGTAGTATAGATGGGAGCCCTGTCAGCGAAACAGCATGGCACTGGAGGGCATCGTTTTCAGGCAAGTCTTCCATAATGTGCTAGTATGTGATGCATACTACATTAATATGCTGGAAAAAAAATCCCCCCCCCCTCTCTTTTGCGGTTTACTACCGCTCTAAAAATTGTGTTTGTTTTCTGTCTGTGTGCACGAGACAAAGTTTTTTGCAACCCTTAAAGGGTCACTAAAGGAAAAAAAATGTTTTAGCTGAAATGACTGTTTACAGGGTATAGAGACATAATGGTTTACTGATTCCTTTTAAAAATGATTAAAAATAGATAAAAAACAATCATATAATGTGCCTGCAGTTTAGTTTCGTTTTTGCTGTTTCCTGGTTCTCTGATGTACAGAGAGCCAATAGGGTAGTGAGCCAATAGAGGGCAGTGATACTTTGTCTAAAACTCCTCAGCACCAATCCAGTTTCGTTTTACACACAGTAATCACACCTCCTTGGTTAGTCACCACAGTGAGAAATCTCCCAGTACTGTGGTGATCAGGAAACAGACAACCAGGAAGTGTCCAGAACAGAGAGTATTTACAGCAACATCAAAGCAAAAACGAACAATGAGGACATGAAACCAGGACTGCAGTAAGGTAAAGGAAGCTATTTAGCTAAAAAAAAAAAAAATTCCTTTAGTGACCCTTTAAGCCTCGTACACAGGGTACGATTGTTGGCCAACCGAGCATCAGATTTTTGTCTTAAAGTGGTTGTAAACCCTTGTTTACAACTTTATGTTACAGGTAAGCCTACAGTATATTAAGGCTTACATGTAGCTAACAAGGATATCCCCCAAACCTGCACGGTTTAGGAGATATCCCTGTATTTGCATGTGTCATGCGGCACAAATGCGCACTTAAGCCAACTGAAGCAATGGCACTATGTGCCGCTGCTTCAGTTGTACTGTGCCTTTCCAGCGCGCATGCGCGGTAGTGACGTCATCGCGGCTCCGGGCAATCACAGCGCCGGAGCCGTGATACCTGGAAGATGCTCCGGGACAAAATGACGGTGCCCGGAGGGGGGAGACGTGGGGATGGTGTAAGTGACGCAGGCTATTTTTTTGGCTGGACTGTGACCTACATACACTGACCTACATACACCGACGGTAGTGCCCAACATACACTGCCGGTAGCGACCTACCCACACACACACATTTACATACACTGTCTGAACTACCTCAGCTCAGCCATGGTGTGCGGTGTCATAGCAGGCAGTCAGTCATTCTGCTAGGGATCAGATCGATCCTGGCGCTCACCGCTCGCTTGGGACCAACATTGGAGCCTTGCCAACATGAGACTCTGGGTATTTCGGGGTCACATGCCCCTCCCAACGCCCATGTCTTAAACGCCACCCTATGGGCCCCTTCTGCTAATTTCGTGTTTGGTGAGCATTGATTCTGAGCATGCATGTCATCCAACATTTGTTGGCCGAAGTTGCTCAACAATTGTCAAAAGGAGCGTACTAAACAGTAAGATTTTAGGACAACAGCCTGTCAGACAATCCCCTGCCAACAATCGTATTGGGTGTACAAAGCTTTAGGCTCGTCGCATACAGGGCTGTCTAGCTCAGGGTTTGACAAATTTGCTTGGAATCTAGGAGCCAGCTAAAAAAGTTAGGAGCCAGAAAACGTGCCCCGTCCCGACGAGCTTGCGCGCAGAAGCGAACACATACGTGAGCAGCGCCTGCATATGTAAACGGTGTTTAAACCACACATGTGAGGTATCGTCGCGATTGGTAGAGCGAGAGCAACAATTCTAGCCCTAGACCTCCTCTGTAACTCAAAACATGCAACCTGTAGATTTTTTTAAACGTCGCCTATGAAGATTTTAAAGGGTAAAAGTTTGTCGGCATTCCACGAGCGGACGCAATTTTGAAGCGTGACATGTTGGGTATGTATTTCCCCAGCTTAACATTATCTTTCATAATATAAAAAAAAAAATGGGGATAACTTTACTGTTGTCTTATTTTTTAATTAAAAAAAGTGTAATTTTTTTCCCAAAAAAGTGCGCTTGCAAGACCGCTGCGCAAATACGGCGTGACAGAAAGTATTGCAACGATCGCCATTTTATTCTCTAGGGTGTTAGGATAAAATTTATATATATATATATATATATATATATATATATATATATATATATATATATATATATATATATATATATATATATATATAATGTTTGGGGGTTCTAATTATAGGGAAGAAGATGGCAGTGAAAAACTACATTAGAATTGCTGTTTAACTTGTAATGCTTAATTTGTAATACCATAGGCCACCACCAGATGGCGCCAGCTCACACATCTGGTGGTAATAACTTGTAATACCAACGGCTCACCACCAGATGACGCCAGCTCACAAAAAAAATATATATATTTCTAGTCACCATGGTGACCTGGCGACCGGGATTTGTCGGGCCCTGGTCTAGCTGCTATGGTACCCCCCCCATGCTTTCAGGAAAGGATACCCGTAACACAGGTCTTCTGGCTTTGGGTGGGTGGGCTGCACTTTTCCCTCCCAGGTGCTCCAAGAGCCCTTTCTGACCATCACGGTTTTTGTAGCAAATTCCTAAAGCAATACTGCCATACCAGTAATAAGGAAATTAGATTCAAAGGTTTAATGAACCTAAAACCAAAAATGTAATACATTGCAGACTATCAATCATTAGATGGGGTGGCTGCATTTTATTTTTTTTAGACTTTCCCCCTCTGTTTTTACCTGGTGATCTGGCCAGTAACACACCTCATGTATTAAGAGTGCCTCCACTCTGGATGAAGAAGCACAGGGGCACCTTTGGAGAGCAGAATTGTTAATCTGGAAGGGGGGGGGGGTGTTGGATATACTAGCACATATAGATGCACTAATTTACAGGGGTGTCCAAACTTTTTTCAAAGA